>NW_009943551.1:28642-46539 GCF_000696875.1 Nestor notabilis
GATATTTTATGAAAGCAGTGATATTTCGTATTTTGCTACTAAAGTTGTTTGTTTCCTATATTATAGGCCACAAGAATCAGAGCAAAGATTTTGATTCTTATCTTTTCTGAGGTCTGAAATGAGTAATATGCAGAGTGAAGGATTTTGGAAACAGTATTTCCTGGGAATATTTTAATTCCAGTTGTAACTACTTTACTCAGTGTGTATTTAACTCCTCCTGTGGTCCTAAATCTAGCTGTGTGCTTCTCATCTGTTCCCACTTCCCTTGGAGCCCTAGAACTGGAAGCTGTGTTTAGAAAGAAAACTACAATGCAGGCACAAACTTTTCTTGCAAGTACATACATGTGGCTACTTGGTTTTTTGAAAACCACTGCTGGTTCAAATGTAGGTGCCTCCCCTTGTTCTACTCATTGATAACTATCTATTTCCTTAATTCAGGATAACTGGAGACATACGTGGATGTGTGTGTATATATATATAGTAGTTCTGATACTGTCTATGTATTTGACTTTCTTAAAATGATGCTGTCAGAGGCTTTATGTTTTCCCTTCATTTTTCTCTCTTTCTAACCTCTCAATTTCTCTCATCTTCATCCCTGCAGAGGGTCAGCATTTAAGGCTTTACTTCTGTGAATTTGATTAACGGTCTGTAAGTACATGTTATATATTTTAATTGCCTAAATAGATCTCATTCCACGTTAGCCCTTTAGAAGCACTGCTTTGAACTTGTACGTGTGAATTTCCAGGAATTAAAGTTGGAGGTTTTTTTTTTTGTTTGTTTGTTTTTGGTGTTGAAAGCCAAGCTCACCTTTTATGGATTAAATAGTGGTGTTTGTGTGTGGGTAGACAATATTCATTTTAGTAAAAAGGCTCTGCATCTGGCACATAGTCTCACAGGCAGATGAAATCATGAGGAATAGCAGGTCATGTCAAGTAGAATAGATGATAAAATTATTAAATTATGTAGCATTGTCTAATCTGTTCACACAGCTTTACCTGTTACAAGTGACAAACTAATATGCCATCAGACTTGACAGCCCTCTTAGTTTATTGTAGATACTTGACACAAACTGTCGTTCATGTGCTCTAGAAGTGATGTGTTTCGGATAACAGGAAGTACATTCCTCCGACACCTTATAAAACCATACAGTTGGCTGAGTGTTGCATGAAAGAAAGTGTGGAGTTCAGTTCATAATAACAAATTCAGCTTAAACTGAATATATGTGCCTGTCCTCTTGCTTTTCTTTCATGAGAGTTTGTGGAACCAACTTTAAAATGAATGATTTGGTTAGAACATATGCAGAAAGTCACTGTATACAGTTTGTTGCAGAGGTGTAGGTCCAGACCATGTGACATTATGCCTAAGCATGGCATAATTTCAGTAGAGAGAAAATCTGTTAGTCAAAATCTCTGACCTGTACAGTACCTGAAGTGGATGTTTTCATGGGGTTCAAGGCATGCCAGGGCAGAGCAGCAAAACAGGAGCCCAGGTTTTAACCCTCAGTTGTAATGGTTGTCTGCAAGTTTCAGTTTCTCAGTGCATGATATGAAGGATGTGATGCACATGATCCCTTTGAGGCATGTCTGATTAGGGGTGATGCAGAGCATGTATCCCTGCTGCTTTGGCCTGTGTTCCTTCATCTGGTTACTTCTCTCTGTATTAATATACATCTGCCTGCCTTCCTGGAAATATTGCATGTGGTGCCAAGCCTTGTGGTGGTTTTGTAATGGGACTGATGGGCATGTGGCTGTTAAGCTGACTTCCATGAGTCACATCTTGGAAAGAAACTTTTCTTCAATGGCGAAGTGGTTTGCACTGACCCACTGCTACACTGAGATAATACTAATCAGTTGAGACCATCCTTACATCTTAAAATGTATCCAAGTCAAAGTGCTTGGACTAGAGTAAATTTGAAGCTCCTTTTCATGTAGTTGCTCATGACAGAAGATGAGATTATATAATATGAATACAAAATTTTGTATTTCATTGGGTTGAGTGCATTCTCTAGCAGTGAGATAGCTGCAACAAATAGATCTATCATATCAAGAAAACAGTACTTGCTCCAGTACATTTTTTCGTGCTCTTTTAATGTCTGCACTATTTTGTAAACTGAAATTGATTAGAAATTATGCATAAAGAATAAAGAGGATACCTTATATTTTACTTCGTATAGTTGTCAAGTGCAACATCTAAGAAAAGCTTTAGAGTGCACAATTTTGTATCGATGCATATTTCTCTCCCTTTCTAAGGTTAAAGCCAACCTGTACCCAGAATTCTGCAAGGATTGGAGGTCATCTTCCCAATTTCTCTTTTGGGAAGAATCCCTTTAATAAACTCGGCTGCTTTGTTTTCATCTGTTTGCTTTTTGGTGCATTGTCACAACATCATCTGAGATTTGAAATTTCTTGCCTCCATACTATACTGCTCATGATAAAATTTTGACAAGTGCTGATCTAGATAGCAAGAATATGACACATCCGTGAAGCATTAGACATGATAAAAATTAGTTTTAACACTTAAGATCTGGGCCATTAAGATTTCAAACTAATTAGAGACTGAATTAGCCTTGCATTACAACCAACTTTCACATCTTTTTGAGATGGAAAGACAAAGTAGTAACAAGCAAAGAGATGGAGCTTTTAAAACTTAAGATTTCTCCAAGAAGAGAGCAGCCGGAATATGATGAAGTTGCTTTTGTCTTGTTTCTCTTTTGAAAATACATCATTTAATCATTGTTCTTGGAACTTCGCTTTAGTTTTCTCTAGGTGTTTTGGAAATGAGAAACACTGCTAAATGATCATTTTTGATAAGCAGAAGATAATGCTTGTGTGTCTAAGATGTTTCACTGGGCTTACCTGCACTGCACAATGATGCTGCTTCCCTCCAGCCACTGTGTGCTACCATACACTATATTTTTAAAAGAACATACATGTGTGTGTGTCTATACTGTATTTCTGTAAGTCATTGAGGAGTGCATTAAGGGTGTTTCAGCTACAGGCATTGGATCATATATTGGGCAAAAGTTTAGAATGTATTTCTTTAATAGGGTTTCATAAGGTTTACTCTGATACTAAATGAGTAAAGCTTACCTAACTTTCCTTAAAACTGCTTAGAATAATTTAGTTGGTTGATTGGATTTGTTTCCTGTGGAAGAAACTTGTCACAGATTTCATCCTTTGTGTTGGGTGGGAAGAATGAAGTGACTATTGTTGCCTTTGATCCGTTTGCTTGGAGATAAATCCTCAATATTGTATCATCTGGGGGTGTGTGTCTGCTTCTCTTCAAAAACATTTTTGCATTAAATCAGTAGGGGCAGTTGCTGAATGTTGATGGTTAACTATAAAAAGGTAGGACAGAGGGTTTTTCTTACTCTAAAAACTACGTACGTAGAAAGAGAGGGAGTGTATTCAAGCCTTTTTTGTGTGACTATTAATTCAGCCAGTCTTGAGTCAAATTTTAAGTCTGCTTGAGCTCAAGTTAAGTCAAGCACATGTTAATTTTGTCCTTATTCAGAAAAGTGCTTACATTGACCATATGCTTAAATATCATCAGCTGCTGAATTAAACTCTGAAATCCCTCAGGTGTTCTGCTGGCTTGCTTTTATTGCAGCCTCTGTACCTCCTAACAGGAGGTTGATGTAGGAGTATCTTTGGTGGCAGAAGAATTTTAGGAGCAGAGCAGAAATTTGTAAGTACATTGTTCTGTCTTGTTTTGGGTTTAAGGGAAGCCAGGGAACTTTGTCTGAAGCTCTGTTTCTTCATGTAGTGATTTAATTACTGGTGAAAATATAGCTTACTGTACAATTCAATATTGAAGTTTTAAAGAGCACTATAAAAATCTATTATTTTTGTCTAAAGGTACTACTTGCTATAGTTTTTCTTAAATATTTGTGCAGCTGTTCTTTGGAAGATCCAAAGGTTTAAATTGGAATTGAAAGCTGTTTCCAAATCTGTTGCCTTTTTAAAAAAAAAAACAGAAAAAAAAAAAACCACCAAAAAAAAAAAAAAAAACCCCAAAAAACCCAAACAAAACAAAACAACAAAACCTTGAGTGTGTTTCACACTTCGAATGCTTTGCTTTCCTCTGGTCTGTGCAAGTTCTACATGTTAGCAATAAATTATAATTTACATTCTTTAACTTGACACACTTTTGCCTTGGAGCTTAAGTGTGAGAAGAGAAAGGAAGCTAGAATATTAATTTTGTTAGTTTAGCCAGATATAAGATGAAGGTGCAGAAAGCTAAGTGCAAACAGCTGCTGACTATGACAAGGGCTACTTGGTGAATGTTGTTTTAATGTTGTTAAAGTTACAAAATACGTTGATGAGTATCTTGAGCAAGATTAATTTATATAACTTGTTATTACTTGCAAGAGGGTTTGAGATTTATATCTAATAAATATTGATGGTTTATAACTGAGTTTGTTGTGCAGATAAATGCCATCTGACTATTATTGTCAAGCTTGTTTTAACATTCAGAGATTAACTTTTTAGGAGAGAAACATATTGCAAAAACTATCTGGCAGAAAGTCAAGTATTGGAGTCTGGTGGTCTACTTACAAATGCTGCTGGTAATGGAAAGGATTGTCAGTGTGTGTGTGGGTTTTGCTTGTTGCTCTTTTTCAATATATGTAATATTTTAGCCATTGTTCCACCCAGCAAAGTGTCTTGGTGTGAATGCTTAATTCTGCAGCTGTCCCTTAATATCAGGGAATACTGTTGTGACAGAACACTTCTCTGGATTCTCTATGCAGGTCATCCAAAATTATATGTAGTCTTTCTGTTTAAATAAGATAGCTTTTCTGTGGGACCCACAACCTGTTTACTGGTGCTAAAGTGCTGTAACATAACATTCATACAAGTTTCTGGGAGGGTGTCAAAAGTCTTGAAAAGTATAGTCTTTAACATGTTGCAGTGCTTTCTTGAATGTAGGAAAGGGATAAATGCCTGTATTAAATGGAATGCAGGGAATGAATAGGTAATACAAAAGTAGGTTTACCCTGGAGCACCCTTCTTGCTTCTGGTAAGGTGTGCTGCTACTGTTTTCTGCCCATTTCCCTAGCCTTGATTCAGTTATAAGAATCTGTTTTCAGGAAGATCTGAAAAGCAGTGAAGGTTACCCAAGGCATGGGTTACATGCATCAAAATGCGGTATTTACATCCAAAAGATCATTACATTTTATCTGGGAGAGTGTAACAGTAGCATTGGATTCTGGCAGAGCCATTAGTATGTATTATGCCGTACACATTGCACAGATGAGTGCAATACGAAGGGAAGCAGTGTAGCAGGACAGTAAGGTATATGCTTCGTTACTGACTTCTGGGCTAGCTATTGCAAGTTGTGATGGTTAGGTGCAAAAAAGATGCAGTTGCTTCGTAGGTTGTGGAATCCTGTGAATTAAGACCTTTATAAAATTATGATGTGACCTGCTTTCATCAGTGGTAATTCACACGTAATCATGATGAGACTTTTCAAACAGGTTTTCTGATTTGACCATTAGATTGACTCCAGTACAACAGGGATTTTGCTTGTGATCTGATGTGTTAGTTCAAGTGCCCGTGTATTCAACAATGTCAACAGAGTTTCTTGCAAGGAAAGTAAAGTTTGTTTGCATCTTCAGGTGTTAAACTGTGTTTTTAATTAAAGATGATCTTAGGAACATGGTCTTTGTCATTTGAAAGCAGAATGCTTTAGAATAACAGTGAGTTGATAATAGAACTGGGAAAGCATGATAAAGGTTTCAAGTACTTGTTGTACCAGTACCTAGTACTTGTAAGCCTGTACCTAGGCTCACATTTTCAAAATTAGAAATTCTGAAATTATTTTGTTTAGGGTTGCTAGTCCAGTTTCCTCTTGGCTGGTGAGCAAAGCTTATTTGGCTCACCTTTCTGGATATGTGAGGCTTTTAAGTTGTAAACCTCTTAGAATAAACAGTAGATCTACTTATTTATTTAAAAAACTGTGACTACAAAATCTACTTTTGTAGGTGGTTGGGGTTTTTGTGGGTTTTTTTGTGGGGGATTGTGTATGCGTTTTCCAGTTTGGTGTTTGTGGTGGTTGTTTTTTTTTTTTTTTGGGTTGGCTTTTTTTTTTGTTTTGTTTTTTGTTTTTTTTTAATGGAAGAACTTAGGATTTGTAAGGAAGAATACAATTCCGTATGTCTTCTCTATTTTAACCTACCTAATGTTTGCAGAACCTCCATAGGAACACTTGGTTACTATAATTACATACAATAACAAAACTAAAGTCCTTTGGAGAAACCCAAGGCGATTTCCAGTGGTGTTTGTGGATGGACTAATTATTTTAATACTTTTGGAGTAATGCCTCTTAGCTTCTTTTTTTTTCAGCATTGCTGTAAACAAAACCTTCCCTTACAGAAGACTGACTTGGTTGTAATATGTTGGATAGACAGAAGCCATCAGGAAATGGAGCTCTGTTGGATACAAGTTCTGTGTGGCTTTAATTTATTCAGGTGTTTCAGGCTTTCTTCTGGGATGTTGCTGAAGTTTCAACTTCTGAAAATTTATTCAGGGAAATAACCCATCCCGTATCTGACTTTAAAATTATGAATAATACGGGATGGAGCAAGACCACTGCTCCCAGGGCATTGAAAATACTTTTAGAGGTATGGATCCTTCTGAGAGATACCAGTGCTTACTCTCTGTGCAGCTAGAGTCACAAGGAGGAGAAGTAATTTACGAAGCCTCAAGACTGATGGATTAATGGACAGCTGTTAGCATCTGGGGTGCTGGGAGATGACATAAAGGAAAAATGCTGTTGATTTTCTGTTACTAGCTTATCACCTCTAGTAATTTCCATTGCAGGTTCACTTTCCCTTGTTTCTGTGTACACGAGAATCCTTTAATTGCTGGTAACTCCTCTGTTTGATACAATGATTTTACAGACTGACATTTTTGGTGTTAGCAAGAGTGAAAAGACTTATTTTGTTGTTGTTGTGGAGGGATTTTGTGTGTGTTTTGATTTTTTTTTTTTTTTTTTTTTTTATTGCAACTAATAGAGCCAACATCCTGGGATGTGCATACACTCAGAATCACTTTATTCATAATGCAGTGACACCTGTTACATCTTATTAATACACTTCTGTGATTTTCTTAACTGGTTGGGATCTTTGGCCTAGAGTCTTTGAACGTTGGATTTTGTGCTATGGGTCCTTAAGAAATGGTCCAATACATTGCTCAACCACAGCATCAACGGCAATCTGATAATATAAATCCCCTGATGGTAATAGGAGCAAGGATGCCAGCTAGAAGTAGAGGGTCTTGTCAGCAATTTTAATATTCTTCTAAATAAGGTCATTTAACGTAGAAATAAAAATGTTCTGGTACAGCTAGAGGCTAGGGATCTGTAGGAGATCAAAAATAATCAAAGCTAGGTATGAGCAAAATTTGTCTTGGTTTTGTTAGTTCCTGTAGAAACAAAATTCTTAATGTTGTCTTTAACTGTAGAATTAGAACATCACCATACAGCAGGTGGGCAATGTCATGTCACTTTTTGGAAGAAAAAAATTGTCTGAGTTTGGTAGTCTACAGTTGAACTTACTGTTCCTTTTAGTTACCTGCAAGTGTACTTGTTTGAGCTCCCCAAGCAAAACTATGCCCACATTTGCCAGAAGGTTCTTGTGCCATTCGGGCAAGTCCCTACATGTGGTCTTTTGGCAGAGGTTTGGTTGAAGTTCAGGTATTTTCGCAGTAAGCTCAAAGGAAAACTTCAGTGTATGAACCCATATGTACCTCAGAAAAGAAAAAAGAGGGGGAGGAGGGAGTGAAATTTGTAACCACGATTTGACACAGCTCCAGTCATTACCTACTGCTCATCAGCTCTAATCTGTGTGTAGCAGCTTGTTTCCTCTCTTCTCTTGAGGTTAAACTTGTATCAGTGGGGGAATGTGTTAACATTTGAGATCAGAAAGCTTCCAGGCAGAGCTGCTGGCATGCAAAGGCTCGCAGTCTGGGTCTAGAGGGCAGCCAGTTTAAATGCGGGTACAGGGATTGAAACTGCTTTGTTTGCATTCTTTTTTCCATCTTTGCTGATTTAGAAATTATTTTATTTGGTGATTTGGGAAGATAAAAGCTGACAGGAGAATGGGCTCTGGATTGAGGCTTCTCCCTCCCTTTGCTCTGTGCAGACCTGTGTTAGGAAAGCACTGAGGAAGTGCATGGATGGCTTTCAAGAAACATCTGAAGTATGGATGGGCTGCTGTTGTGAGGCAGCAGCAGTTGCACATGTGGAAGTAAGCACAGCCTTCCCAGCACTCGCGAACAGTGAATGTAGCTAATAAGCAGGAGAGTGGGTTTGCCTTCCGAGAAATGATTGGCAGGGCTGGAACATAACTCATTACAGAAGCAGCAGAAGATTGGGAAACATTCATTTATGCCAATTCATATTGCTCTGGTCCCTAGAGACTTGGCACTGTGATTCACCACTATGAAATATTCAGGTTTTAATCATCATTGCTTAGTGCAGAAACTGTAACTTGCTTGTTTCTAAAATGTTGAGCTTTTTATTCTGCATAAACAAGCATAAATGTGTATGGAAAGTGCATGTAAATAGGTGCAAAGTATAGCTGTATATTAAACTTCTAAAAACATGGATATATTTAAAGTGTACACACATTTTTATTTACTTGTCTGTAGGCTTAAAAGGGCTGTGGAAGAGATGACCTGTGCTGGGAACCGTTTCTGTACGTTTTGGCGGATGAAGAGTAGGGCACAGAACTGAGCATCGGGTGTGCTAGCAGATTAGTAGTGGCTCAGATTTAATAGAGGATTTAATGTCTGGTCGTATGTTCTTGTGAAGAACTAAAATATATGTCTGAATTTCTCTTAAGCTTTATTTAAAATACAAAAATCCTGGGTTTGTCAGTGCGTCAAATTTTGCTGGGTTTGAAGGTAAATTTCTTTGAAAGCTGATATTTTTGTTTCAGACTTGCCTGACTGTTCCTTCTTGCCAGACTTAAGCAGTCCACAGCAACAGATCACCCTTTTCCTTCAGCTGTTCTCTAAGAATCCCAACCCCCTAGTATTCTTCCTTCTGAATCTGGCTGTTCCTACAGCCTGAAGTCATTTTGCTTCCTGTTATCCAAACGAGCCGTCCCCTGATAAACACAGACAAGTCTTTTTGTTCACAGGATCATTGCATCGTTCCATTTCTGCGGTATCGTCGAAATGTGTGGCACTCCTGGAAACACGGTGTTCCCAGCTCTCCCCCTCCACCTAGTCAACATGGCTTGCCTGCCAATTTATTCTCTTTGAATTTGGGTTTGGTCATTCTTGTGTAGCTTTGCCAAGAATTACTTAGTAATTGCAACGGGATTTGGAGTGACCATATAATGGAGGGGAAGAGAGATTTGTGTACTTTCTCCTTCTTAAAGACAGATGAGCAGGGGCTCACAGGATTGTTAAAACACAGCTTCAATGCTGAGTCTTAATAGATGCCAAAGACCCTCTGGTCTGCTTGATAATCTGAAGGTTTCTGTTTTAATATGATACCAAAGGAAATATAAGTGCATGAGATGTGGACTTTAACTGTACAAAAGGGGCATTTAAAAACCTAACCTGTGGGGGTTTTTGTTTGTTTTTCCAAGGACCCAAGAGGTGATTTATTTTCCTAAGATCTTACTGACGCTTTGACACTCCACTTTCCCCATGTCTGCTGTCATAGCTATGTAATTCTTATCTCTTAATCCCTGAACTCACCCTGAAAGATAACATGAGGGATTTTACTTTTTTCTGTTACTTTATTAATGCAGAAGTTGCGTGTGTGAGGATGGCCTGTATTCTTCTCTAAAATGCATTGCTCTTATTTTAATCCCTATCCCCTGTGCTCATGTTTTTTCTGCACAGCTGAAGTGTGAAGTGACAAATTGATGATGTTAGACCCAAGTTGTTTGTATGTATGTATATATTTTTCTTCTCAGAATTTCACCGGAAAGCTGAGCTTTGTATTTTCGCGTTTGGAAAGAAGTGCAGGGTGTGTTTTAAATCCCAGGTAAAATTTATTTTCTAAAACTGCAGTGTCTGAGGTGTGTGTGTAGGTCTATAAGGCCTCAGAGCCCTGCTTTCTGCAACAGGAAGGATTCAAATGGTGTCAATTTTTCTTACAAGGCTTTAGCTTGTTGATTAGTATTGATTGCTGAAGGAATTGGCCACTTGAATAGATGCTGAATCAAATAATCCCTTCAATTCTTGCTTTGCAAATCCATTGTCATGGAACAAGCTGCTGAGAAGCTTTGCATACGTGCCACAGCATGATGGGAAATACTCTCACAGTCTGGCTGGTAAAAATTGCACCTTTTTTCTTCTTTTTAAAGTACCATTGACAACTGATATTTGTGCATAAATTTGAGGTAATGGTTTGTAGTTACATCTAATAGAATAACAGTAAAAGGCCAGGAGCAGCTTTTTGATATACCTAAATGATTTAGACTCAGTGAGAGTTAGCCTTCTAAGTCATATAGGCAGTATTGAAAACTTTTCTCGTGTCTTTCTATCTAGAAACTAGTACTGATTCAACCCCTGACACACAGCATAAACAGAGCACCTGTAGGTATTGCAGCTTTTAGATTTTGTATTCTAAACTGGTCTCTGAGATGCTGGTGACAAAACCATCAACTGTCCCTGCCCCATCTGCCCAAGACTGCAGTAGTGTTTGGTACAGATCAGGTACATAAGGATGCTGACTGGGGGGAGTGGGCAGCAGGTGGTACTATAGAAGATAGCCAGGGCTTTTTTATGAAAGTTTCAGAGAATTATGATGATTCTGGCCTGTGTTAATTGGAATTCTGAGAATATAAGCTCTAGCTGATATTTGTAAGAGATTACTGCTGACATGTGAAAGTAAGGATGAACCAAATGGGAGATGCAGGATCAGCTGTGTAAGGTTTGTTTCTGCTAACTGGCTTGTACAAAGCCCAGGGAAGTCAAGCAATTCCTACTGTGGTGCTGTTTACAGACTCGGAGCCTCTGGCTGACAGGTTTTTTACCTGTTACACACTTTGAGGTCGCATTGCTGTGTTGGTTACCTGTTTCTGTCCTTTGACTGCTGCATTTTTGGTTTCCATTCACAGAGAAAACTTGGCTGAAGTCATCTGACTGGAATCCTAGTTCTGTTTCACATCAGCTGTGGCTGTAATTTTTGTGAAAGTACTTGGTTTAGTTGATAATTTCTGATAACCAGTTACTAAATACTTCTTGCTTAACTTACTCCTTTTCTATTTTGAAGTATTTCAGAATCTTGGATTAGAGAAGGAAATAATTCACGTGGGAAGTAGGAGCTGTGGAAAAGCCTCTGAATTTGGAGGAGGGCGGAATATATACTGTAAGTCATGAATTGCTTTATATTGTATGAGACATCCACATAGTGCAGCTATACTTCCGTGTTAGGAATAGCATAATTGTCACTAATAGGAGTTTCATTTAGGAGATGATCATTGTAAAGGATCCTTTGGAGACAGTCATTTTGCTCCCTGCTTCGGTTTCTGATTAAATTCCCAAGGCTGAATTTCTTGTAACAAGAAATTAGCTTTTGGATGAATTTCCAGAGGAAGAGTATTGATTAAGAGCTATTTGTGACCATTTGAGCTTCAAGAGAAGCAAATGTGTTGGAGGTAGGAAATGCAGCCAAATACATATGCACACCCAGGTTATGGTTCATTGATTTTTTTTCTTCGTCCTCTGCAAGACTAATATTCAGAGTCTCAACCATTGACCACTGACAACAGAAACCTATCACAAAGGAAAAACAAAGAGAACTGGTGAACAGGAGAATTCTATTTTTTTTTTTGATTTTTTAAATGAAAAGAAAATATCAGAATTAGTTAGGACATAGGTGGTTATTACAAAATAATATGAAGCCTTAATATAATAAACACCTGAAAAGACATGCGTATGTGAAATTAATAGTGATGTACCTGACACTGTCTTTGAACATGGCACACGAGCAGGTTTCAGCTAATAGATAGATGTCTTCAAGTTTTTGAGGTCTCTGAACTTGCTAGACCCTTTGGATCATTAGCAAATCTACTGAAAATGATGGAAATTGCCTTCCTAGTAAAAGCAGTAAGGTAGTACCCACTGATTCTGCTCTATTCTCTTCCTTATGCCCACCACGCACTGGTTCAGGGGGAAGTAGATAACTGAGCACCTGAAGCAGAACTGGTTGTCTTTTACTGATTTAGCAAACCTAGAGCTAATCCATTGGTTTTAAGCAGTTCTACTGTACTGCATGTGCAATGCATTGAAATCACAGTGCCACTGTACAGGTCTTCACTAGTAGTGATATTGTTGCCAAATGATCTCTGCATATTGATAATGAATTTTCTCTGTTATGCATGTAACTTTCCCTGGGGTGGTGTGAAACTAGATCACTGAAATGATTTATGAAATGGAAACCTGTTTGAAAGCTCATATTAGTGGTGGTTTGACAGTTGTTTGACTTTGTTATTTTAAGTGACTTTTATCGTGAGATCAGTTTATAACAATAAAGGGGGGGTGAGGGGCTGGTGCTGCGTATGTACAGATACTGCTGTATAAGACCTAAGCATCCGATACAGAAAGGTCCTGTCTCTGAAATCAGCAGAAGTCAAATAGTTAATGCCTCGAGTGTGAATCTGTGACAGTTCAGTTAGATGTGCAATGCTGTACTAGAAGATGCATCTCTCTTCTCTAGTAACATATCCCCTACAAACACTGATAAGGCTTTAAAGAGTTGCTTTCTATTAGATTTAGCTGCAATTGTTATGAGACTTGTATTTGGGGTTTTGAGAAATTTAGTTTGTTTTGTAGCCTTTGCATCTTATACAAGGTTTGCACTAGTTAGGAAGGGGAAAGGCTAAGGACTTGCACACTCCCACTGTGTCTTTTAGCTAGAGGTCCAGATTGTCGTGTCAAAATACAAATTCCAGATGATGCAGGCTAGGCAAAATTTAATAGCAATTGTACCTTCTTAAAATGTATATTCTTGTTGAGGGTGGGGAAGACGTGAACTGGAACTGTCTAAGAGTACTTAAAAAAAAGTGTGTGGCACAAAGGATGCATTACCAGTGATTAATGCTTTTGGACCAAAAAAATTCCAACACAGTCTATAGGGAGGTGCTTAAAACCAATGTCAGAACTCCATGGACTTTCCATACATGTCTCGTGAGGAATGAAGAGCACAAACCAAAGCAGAGCCTTTTTCCATGGAGGGTGACAGTGTGGGGAGGGAATGTGAGCCCCAGCATACCTGGCTCCTCAGCCTGTTGCTTGTTCAGCCATGGCAGCGGCTTCATGCAGGCAGTCGTGGAGCGGGTCCAAGCACCTCATGCCGGTGCCCTCATTTCCATTTCCCCTTATCTTTGCAGTCAGTGCAGTGGTACACTGCTTATGGCCTGAAGGACAGGTGAGCATCTTCTCTCTGGGGTTGGTGCTGGTTCCTGGACCTGTGTGAAACCTGGCAGTGGTTGTGTGTTACATTAATAATATGGGATATTATTCTTACAGTTCTGTATATAGATAAGGATTAATATTACACTGAAATTGATTGTGAATTACTTAGATTGTTGATATATCATGAAATCAATTCAGGGATGTAATAGCTTTTGTATTATTACTTTAAATACTATATTACCTTCCTCGGGACTCGGTATGATGAGACATATGCATGTCTTAATGAGTTGGTTTGGTTTTTTTTTACATGATGTAGATTTGCACTAATGATGGTTGGAAATAAATATATTTGTATTTTATAACACAGTTGTCTGTAAATAATCAAGCTAGAAAATGTTTTCCAGTGACAGCAGCTTTTCCTGGCTACTTTTGTATCAACATTTGGCATTATCTAGTTGCTCAGCTCAGCGCATTCTTGAATCATTTTCAGGGAAAAAAAAACCCTCCATAGGACTTAGATTTCTGGGAGCAAAGATTCTTTCTGTACTTTTCTTCTGAATCTTTAACATTCACATTTTTCTGCGTGAACAGAAATGTTCTTTGAAGGAACTTAGGCCATCATGGGGAGTAGAATGCTTTGGTTATATATAAGGAGTTTTTCGTGCTAATACGTTGTAAGTAGTCTCTGGGCATGTGTGTCTCAAGCAGTCCTCGGCACTGTGTTTGGTTTTGAATGTGTCTGCACAGTGCTCCAGAACTATTATTATGGTTCATTTAAACAGACACAAGATAGTTTAAAACAAATTAATTTGGGTTCCAGTAGCAGGGCAGCTGCAGGGCTAAGGTTTCACTGGCTAATATTTAGCCAGAGCTGGTGTTTCTGTGTGGTTCATGTTGATGTTTTTATGACTATGGCGTACCTACAGTAGCTGCAGCAGAGGTAGGTCAGGTAGATCCTTGCATGCTGCAATCATACTTGACTTGTTGCTGTAGATTGTGTTCCCTGTTTGCTACATTTTGAACTCCTGAATTTCAATAAAATTGCAGGGGATAAAAGTTGAGAAAGCAGCTTTGTAAGACAGGCCTTCAGTCTTTGCACAAAATGGACAAAAACCGGGATTTTACTTCCCTTTAGTGGTAGCCAGTATATCACAGCCAGGCAAGGTGCTACCAGTTGGCATCAATCTCCAGATTCCCCATATTGACATGAGTCATTCGGAGCTGATAAAAACATCAGGTCTAGTCATAACTTGCCACAGTAAAGGTTCACAGTAGCTTCAAGAGACTGTCTCGGTCTCCATCATTTTTCTGAGATGAGGCTGTCAGTTTGACAGCAGAGGTTTTCAGCACATTATCTGTGTTACTGGCTCACTAGCTGGCGAGCAGCTTGGGGTGAAATCTTTGTCTCGCTCAAGTTGCTGGATGCTTTACTGTTGACCTCAGTGTTCTTTTTTTTCTTCCATATGCCATTGAATTAACATATATTTTAAATAGAGATCAAATTTGTAAACACTGTCAGCTTTAGGCTGCCGGGTGTTGGAGGTGGTTGACGACAACAATACTGGTCCTTACAGGAGATGAGGGGAAGTGGATGAGCCTTGGTCCCTAAAATTGCCACTCCCCTGTATTGCTACCTGTTTACTGCAAAATGCAGAACCTCCTTTCAACCATTCTGCTTCATGTTTTAGCCTTTCTCCTACTGCCTAGAATATTTTTACTCTGCATCAAGAGAAAATGAATTCATGCCTTCAGGATTTGTACTCTTTGCTCTGTGCTATATGATAGCAACCCAGTGAGATGTGCAAGTGGAAACTGCATTAATGATTGATAAAAGCTGAGAGCTGTTTAAATTTCTTTCCTGTTTAATGACTATCAATAATTTAATGCATTTACTGTATGTTTTTAAGAAATAACACCCAGACTTCGGTTTAATAGGCTAAATGATTCAAGCTTCAAAAAATACAGATTTCTGATATTAAGTGTATCCTCTTTTTAATTAAAAATAAGACAGAAAAATATTAAATTGGGCTTGTAAGATGGAGGTAGTTCTTGCGAAACAAATGCTTCTCCATGTCCCCTCCACACCCCGCTTATCTTTTGGGCTGTTGTCAAGTCAGCACATGGCTCACAAACAGTGGCACCAGGAGCCCAGCTGCCACCCCAGCAGGGAGTCCTGCAGGGATGCTGCTCTCCAGGATGTGGCCATGTGCCTGCCGCCCCTGTCCCTTATGTCCTAGGTCCCAAGTTCCACACCACCACTGTTATTTTAGCTGATTTATCAGCATCCCATCACCTGAGTCCCTTGGGGAGTGCTGAGGAGCATGGCTTTTAAGGAAAGTATTGCTTCCTTCTAGATCCAGCTTAAAAGTGAGACATAAGTGTTTCAAAAAAATACACACACACACACACACACACACACACACATTTCTTCAAAAGGGACCAAATCTCTAGAGTGATCAGTATCTTCCATTGTGCTTGTGTGCACTGGGTTTCGTCCTCAAGGCTTTGCATATAAAATCTGGGGTTTAAAATCTTACTTGTGCTAGGTATGTACCTTTTTTGGTAGTTAAGAGAAAATGAAATCTTTTCATTCATTATTAGTGGTCACTGCAGTTAGACTGGTAAGTAAATGTCATGCATAGGTTGGTAGGTTTTAATAAGCATGTTATCTAAATGCATGCATCTGAATAGTGCCTCTGTAAACTTAGATTTTTCACATGGACAAATGTCATTTTGAGAAGAGTTTTTTTTCATGATCCAGAGAAAGCAGATGGGGAAATACAGATAGCTATAACATTTAAGCTGCAGAAAAGATATGTGTAAACACCTTTAAGGGTATAGAAATATAATACATTTGGCATTTGAGTTAAAGGTGGTTCAAATTACTAAAAATTAAGTTCTTTAAGAACTGCATTTCATGTAAGTGAAGCAGAGAGTCTTATATTGGACATCTATTGATGGGTATTTCCCATGAGTTCATGAAGACCTGAGCAAATCGAAGGAAAATTTATTTAGCTCTGTGTTTTGATTCACTCTTCCCATATTTTTATCCTTTGTCTGTGCTTCTGCAACAATATTTTGATAACTTTTTTTTGGCTGTTTGTAATACATACTTGAGAAGAGCTTCCTGTGTTTGTGCAGATACAGTTCTGGGAAAACAGCATTTGTGTTTGGAGGAGCTTGTTTCTTCACAAATACCTCCAGTACAGGTGTTTGTGGTGGAAGTGCTTACCCCATTCTGTGTATACAAACACATACAAATGGGTGCGCACATATATATGCATGAATAATAAGAATATGCTCTTAATTCATACTAAGTTAAATAAGTGTGCTAATTTCTAGCTTGTTCTCTTTATGTTGCTGTAGGTAAGTGCTATGTTGTATGCAAGTTTCATTTCATAATGACTCTCCCAAGTGTAGATATTAGAAAATAGATTGGAGAAGGAACCTGCTGCAGGGGAAGGTGAGGTTCTTGGCTTCAAAACACGAGTTTTAGTCCTGCCCTGAGAGTTAGGGGAGGGTGCCCAAAGTACCTGGGAGGTGCCACTGTCATTAGTGGCAGAAAGACAACAGACTAATAGATTTTAGTATAAGGTATGTATGTGAGAGATACTTCTGGTACTGTTCTAAGAAACATTTTAGCTACAGGTTGTACAAGAATGTGTGTGGAAAAAGATCTCTCTTTCAGTTTCATCATGATTGGTAAGAGTAGGTATTTTAATCTTTTTTTTCTTGTTTGTTTTTAAAGTGAGAAATTGAGATTTTTGTCTCCCCTCCATAGATACCCATGGAACGATTACCTTTCCTAGATCAAGATGTTGAAAAATAAACAGGAAAAAAGGAAAATAAATTTTTACTATCATATAAACTTTACCTATTTCTATTAGTCCACACTGAGTGCACCTATAATTTACCTGAAGAAAAGTAGCTGTTTGTTAAATGTAGATTAAAGGACCTTGAGAATATGTGGTTTTTTCCCTGTGAATTGTGTGAGGTGGTGATGTACTGACACGCACACCCCCCACTCCACCCCTGCTTTGCCTTATGCTATGAACACAGTCTGGGGAGGGAGCTGCTGCATACGGCAGTGCCCTGATCTAATTCCTTTCTCTAGTTCTTGGTGTAATGGAAATAAGAAACATCATAGAGCTAGAAAATCCAATACGCTAGAAAATCTTCCAGGTTGGTTGTGTGTAAGGGAGGCTCCTTATAATGGAGTAGTTCCCTACAGGGTTGATGGGGGCTCCTTGCAGGGGTCAGGTAAGATGAGGTGAGCAAGCTCTTTGCCAGTCATGTGGACTGGAAGTGAAGGGAGTTACTTTCCCAAAACTCCTTGTTTTCTGAACTTAAGAAGTCTCTAGATCAATTTTATTAAGAACTAGATCTTGACAAATATCATGCAGGATCTTTGGCATGGGTTAGATTTGGGGAATGCCTGGAAAAAACCGCTATATTTTCACTGTGCAGCAGGAGGAATAAATCTGATACTGATCACTCAGGTTGATTTTTTTTTTT
>NW_009943552.1:0-6815 GCF_000696875.1 Nestor notabilis
GAGGTGCGGGAGTCAGAGCCTGGGGGTCTGGGTCGGTCGTTCCACCCGCCTCACCCCAGCGCAGCCACCGACGCAGGTGAAGGTCAGAAGCTCTCCTGGGTGGGTGCTTGCCCCGAGCAGCCCCGTAACCGCACCGGAGCGACGCCGAGGCGGGGAAAGGCCAAGGGCAGTACCCGGCGCCCCGGAGCGCCCCATGTAGCCCGTCCCCACCGGGACACGTTGTGTCCTCACCAAACGTGGTCTTCATGGGCTCCACCAACAGGCCTGAGGCGCGGCAGCGATTTCCTCATCCCGACCAGGACAGTGCCTGTAAATCTCCGTATTGTCCTCAAAACTGGGTTTAAACACCCGAAGGGGAGAGAGATACAACAAGCCCTGGGCGTTATTTGACCATTGATGAATCTTTGGCAGCTCCGCAGTCCCCTGCTGCTGAAGTTCCTCCATCAGCTGCAGAATAGGGGGGTTTATTGTCCTATTTCTTTTAAGCCTAGGAAACTTCTGAGAAGTGAGACACTAGCACATGGGACAAGCAACCCAAAGTACACCAGGAGTGAGAAATACACACACGAGGAGTTAAACCCCCCCAAGTCCCGAGGGTCTGCTTGAAATACAGCTAAGCTGCAGGAAACCCACTAAAATACCTTACTGCCTTGTTCTTGTGGTCCTAAATCCACAAGGATCCCACAAGCAAGAGCAAGATCAGCCCCTGGTATGATCTCTGCAGGACCCAGATGCTGTGCAGGAGAAGATTGAGGGGAAATTCACTTATTTGGAGGCACCAACTCCAAAAATGCGTGGTTTCCTTTATATCTGAAGTTTGAAGCTGAAGTTTCTCCTCCTTCCTTAGTGGAAAAGAGGAAAGATAAACCCAGCCACTGTCCTCAACCAGTATTTGCTAGCTCCAAGGAGCAGCAGCTCCCACATGGTGACCAAGTAACACCATGGACAACACAGGCTTGGCAGCACCAAGCGCAAGCAGGGAAGCACATGCAGGAAAAGCGATCAGTGATTTTCACCTGATGTGTATCAGTGAACATGAGCCAGGGGCATAAACTGTGCTCCCATCGTGTTTCCAGAGTGCCTTGGGCAAAGAGGGGCCCATCACCAGGGTCAGAGCTTGGCTCAGGAGTCCCCAGCAGCAAGTGCTGCATCTGAACGTGACATCCAAATAAACCAGAAGCCTGTCTGAAGCAAACACCAGTCACTGGGGATGCAGCAGAAGGCACAGAGCTAAAATGAATAACCTGAACATCTACAACCCTGGAAGCCCACAAGGCTTCTGCACCTCCCCGTTGTCACAGATCCCCTGGTTTAGTGTGCTTGGAACATAACCTGTGCGCTTGCATAGGATGAGCAATGACTTTTCCTGGCTGTTCAGGCAGCATTCAAGTGGGAGACCACCCAGGCAAGGAAGTGTTTCTGAGACCACCACCAGCTCATTACCAAATGAGAAGTCATCAAACACACTATGTACCCAGCAAGAGGAGAAGCTGGCTGGGATGTTGAGCTGAGGAGCTTGGAGACCTTGATCCTGGCCACCAGCTGCTGAAGTGGTTTCTGAAGCCCTCTCTGTTCAGCAGTTTGTTTTGGAACTGGATGATCTTAAGGTCCCTTCCAGCCCTAACTATTCCATGATTCTGTAATAGGGTAGGTATAAAACACCTCCCTCACACACATCAAACCCCTTGCACTTCATGAAGAAATGGCACGTGAATGAACCCCACATTTTATGGAATCATAGAATAGGCTGGGTTGGAAAGGACCTTAAGATCCTCAGGTTCCACCCCCCTGCCATGGGCAGGGACACCTCACAGTGGTTCTTCAGTAAACCCCAGCCTGCTCCTGCTGCTGTGCCTGATCCACATTAGGCTCAGCCAAAGCCCTACTGCAACAGCACCAAACCAGCCATAAACACACAGCTTTACACCATCCAGGACAAAATGATGCTGAAGGGTAACAATAAATATCAGACATTCAACAGCTGCTTTTTGGTGAAGGTGGAGGTGAGGCCACTTTCCCTATTCCAGCTGTTTGGAACAGGAAAACATCTGGAGCACGGGCAGGTTGAGGATGGAGCACTGTGCACTCTAGAGCTGTATAAGAGTAGAAAGCTCAACACTGTTTTGAGTGAAAAAAGCTCCCTCTCTTTTGAGGAACTCATTTCTTCTGAAGCGGGGCCTTTCCTCGTCTCTTTCTTGAGGGACGAGGGGAAAACACCAGAAGCCACTTGCTGATGACAGAGCAGCGTGGCTGGTGTCTGCTGTTCTTCACCCTGTCAGCACAGAGGCACACACCAGACACAGGCTTGGTTTTTTCCTTCCTCATTAACCAGGAAGAGCAAACCACTGAAGCCCCAAAACAAGATCTTCCTACCCTGACTTCTGGCCTGGATCTGGGGAAGGAACACCACCCAGGGCGGTTCTGCTGCCTACTGCCTGAGCAGCCGCAGAGCCGGGATCTGCTGCCAGCGCTCCCCAGCTCATTTCTGGGCTACAGCAGCGACGTGCCAAGGTTGGCCCCATTGGCACTAAAGGCTGTGGAGCCCCACGGCTGCAGGAGCTGAGGCAGGGCCCGCACCAAGATTTGGGGCCAGGTTCTACCTCATTGCACCCCTCATCCCAACAGGCATTGGGGTGGGAGACACACGTGGCTGAACCAGGGAGGGAAAAGAGGATTTCACCACTAAGCACAGGCATACCAGGGAAAAGGATCTCTGCATTTCTCGGATCTTGGTTTCAGGAGTAAAAGCTCAGTTTGTCCCACAGAAGAGAAAGGGAAGAGCCCCAGCACCACCTTGCTCACTGCAGATCAGCAACCTCGGCTGGGAGAAGGGGTGTTTGCACTGTGCACCCCCAGAGCAACACTCAGACCTCTTTCCACCTGCAGGAATAATGTGGCAAGAAGAGGAGAAAAAGCCCAGGAATGCTGCAAGGACAGAAAGGGAACCTCGAGCTCCAGTGTCTGTGCTCGCAGGAGGCTGGAACCCCTTTGTAGCACAAGTGCAGAGGCATTACACCCCTGGAAACACAGCACCCAGAGCCTCCTGCACACCCACAGCACCTACAGACCACCCCACCACTGATGGAAGGCTCCATCCCACGGGCAGCTTGCAAACAGGCATGGGAGCTTTAGCCAAAGGCTTAATCTGAGCAAGTTTACACATTAAAAGCACAACTTGCAGCAGTCTGGAGGATCCTGCACTGACTGGTTCCTGGGTCGGGCCTTGGGGAAGGACTTGGCTGCAGGGGAGAGCACGGTGCGTCTGCAAGGGGGAGGATCACCAGCTCCCACCTTTCCAAGCAGCCTCCACGTGGGATTAAACCCATCCTGTCTGCTCAGGGTCCCTGTGGTGTGTCGCTGTGTGGCTCCTGTCTGACTGCAGTGGCAGGACTGGGTTAAGAGGCAGAGAATCAAGGAATGGGTTGGGTTGGAAGGGACCTTAAAGCTCCTCCAGCTCCAACCCCTGCCCCGGGCAGGGACACCTTCCACTAGAGCAGGTTGCTCCAAGCCCCTGTGTCCAACCTGGCCTTGCACACTGCCAGGGATGGGGCAGCCACAGCTTCTCTGGGCACCCTGTGCCAGCGCCTCAGCACCCTCACAGGGAACAGCTTCTGCCCAAGAGCTCATCTCAATCTCCCCTCTGGCAGGTTCAAGCCGTTCCCCTTGTCCTGTCCCTCCATCCCTTGTCCAAAGCCCCTCTCCAGGTCTCCTGGAGCCCCTTTAGGCACTGGAGCTGCTCTAAGGTGTCCCCTTCAGGAGCCTTCTCTTCTCCAGCTGCCCCAGCCCAGCTCTCTCAGCCTGGCTCCAGAGCAGAGCTGCTCCAGCCCTTGCAGCAGCTCCATGGCCTCCTCTGGACCAGCTCCAACAGCTCCATGTCCCTTCCTTACCTCAGCACATCAGCTGCCTCCCTGCGGTTCCCACCTTTTCCAGGCATCGCCTCAAATGAGCCGGCACCAAGGCAACATCCCCAAATCCAAATCAGCTGAGTTATCCCCTCCCACCTGATGTCTCAGCACACAAAGTGCTTGTGCTGCACTGGCTCTAGTGGCACAAGCGGTGGGTTTTAGTGGTCCCTCCTTTTCTTCCCCACTCCAGTAAATGCAAAAGGCCAAATGAATCCCTGGTGGAGCTCTATTGACTGACTTGGAATTATATTACACCCAAAGAGCAAACTGGCTGTCAGTATTTAGGGACGCAGCTTCCCAGCTGTGGTTACACAGGCAGCTTCCTTTGACGTTTCTGCTTAAACATCAGCTTTTGCTCATTCTTAGTTGGTGAAATATTCCCTTTTTCCACCAAAAGAAGCCGGGAGGGATTTGGGATAGATGAGGGGGGTCTACCAGCCCAGGCCTTTCATCCCTATCTCATTACCTGCCTGGAAAACGGCAAAGCGAAGCACTGTGCTTGTGTCTCAGGGAATCATCTGCGGTTTTCAGCTTTGTTACTGTTACAGGGTTTAATTTATGTCTTATTTCAGTTTGAGTTGATGCTGCCTGTATCAGCTGCTGTCACCCCCCAAGCAGCCGTGCCAGGGAAGGCCAGCCCGCGTGCACTGCAGAAGGAAGGGGACTGCTATGTTATGTTTCTATTTAACCTTTCATCTTAACACTTTCAAGTGCCTTAGTGAGGAATATATAAGCATCACTAGCAAAATTCATTGGTGGAGACTAAAAATGGAGGGACAATGAGTTTTCCTGGAGATGAGCTTGGTGGGGACCAGGAAATGAGACCTGGATTAAACGCAAGCAGAAAATCACAGGAGGAAGAGTTAAAAGACACCCAAGTGTTATCATGGACAGAGGTGAATGTATGTGTGTACTTAAATATATTGCAAAATAAGGATTAAAGCCACGGATGCTGCTTTATGAGCTGGATAGAGGCAGCACTAGTGAAAAATTCCTCTGCAGGGGAAGAATCCAATGTTATGCCTCACGTTCCCTAGGTAGCCATTGCTTTATGAAGTGTGATTCACAAAACCGGGGAAGCTGGAGAAATGGGAACACAAAACACATGTCCCAGGAAGACACGATGGGAAAGCAAACAGTAATTGTAGGACCATCTGTGGCCGGCGCTGCTGCAGGATGGGGCTGAAGCACCATTCGCCCCCTGCTCAGATGCTGGGCTCAGGGCAGAACATTCCCTTGGATCAGGCAGTTGGAACAAACCCATCGCTGTGTTTATGACTTCAAACAGGGGCTTTTTTCCTTGCACAGAGCTAATACAGGAAACCCAGCGAGAAATCCCGAAGGCACCGGCTCAGCCAATCTGTGTTTCCATAGGAAACAGCTGCAGCGCCAGGAGAAACTTCAGCCCCTTCTCGGTGTCCCTCAGGTGGGTGAGCTCCTGCCAGCACATGGATGTGACAGGGACATTCCTCAGGACCCTGCCCATGGCAGAGGGGACGGCGTCTGCTCCTCCATGCTCTGCCAGCTCCATTAAGATAACCTGCTTTGCTGGCGGGGGGGGACACACCAAAGTATCCTGGGTGCATTGGGAGGAGCGTGGCAACAGTCGAGGGAGGTGATGCTCCCCCTCTGCTTGACCCTGGTGAGGCCCCATCCAGAGCACTGTGTCCAGTGCTGGGCTCCCCAGTACAAGAAAGACAAGGAGCTGCTGGAGAGGGTCCAGTGGAGGCCACAAGGATGTTCAGGGGTCTGGAGCACTTCTCTGATGAGGACAGATGGCAGGAACTGGGCCTGTTTAGTCTGGAGGAGAGCAGACTGAGAATGGATCCCATCAATGCAGATCAATAGCTCAAAGGAGGTGCCAGGAGGATGGTGCCAGACTCTTTCCAGTGGTGCTAAGTGGCAGGACAAGGAGCAATGGCCATAAACTAAAATACAAGAGGTTTCACCTCAACATGAAGAAGAACAACTTTACGCTGTGGGTGTGAGAGCCCTGGCACAGGCTGCCCAGGGGGGCTGGGGAGTCTCCCTCTCTGGAGACATTCAAATCCCACCGCGGACACATTCCTGGGTGCCCTGCTCTGGGTGCCCTGCCTTGGCAGGGGGTTGGACTGGGTGATCTCCTGAGGTCTATGATGTCTGTCTGTGGTGTCTCAGGGGAGTAACAGTGAGGATTTGGGGCGACAGCTCTTGAAACCACTGCAGTGGCTCCCTGGCACCCTGGCCGCCGCAGCTCTGGCTCCCCGGGGTTCTAACAGGCAGGACCATGTTGTTCTGCTTACTCGAGGTGTTGCACAGGCAGCTAAATGTCTGTGTGCTGTGCTGCTGCTGCTGCCTTGGCCAGGAACGACCTTAGAGTAGGTGAGAGGGAGCCTCGGGGCACAGGAGGAGGAGGACGAGGGGCTGAGCTGGAATGAAGCGCCTGATGCTCTTTGTACCAGCCCCAGCACCGACATTCCCTGACTAAGAAGTTGTTGTTTCTCCAATGAGGCTTTTGGAGCTTTTTCTCTACAAAAAGCCCGTGGAAGTGTTGTTCCATCCTCGTGCTGCTCTGACCTCAAACTGCTGAACATAAGGAATAAAAACAACCCTCAGGGCTGAAAACATCAGAACGTCTCCAAGTGGGACCCTGGGTGGACCTGAGCATCACTGGCATCACTGGCAGTGTGGGGACAGGGTGAGAATGAGGCATCCGGCACTGACTTTCTATCTTCACATAGAAAGATGACTACATCAACAAATGGTCTCAGCTCTGAGCCAAACCTTTGGGATTGGAGACTCGAAGGGTGCTGTGGGGGTTTCAACAAGCCTGTGGTGCGTGCCCCCTTCCCTCCAAACCCCCGCGCAGGGGTGTCTGGATGCAGATGCTCGCTGGCTTCCATGCCTGTGCCAGGAGAACCAGTGGAACTG
>NW_009943553.1:0-11384 GCF_000696875.1 Nestor notabilis
CAGCGACGGGCCGGCCGGGAGCACTCCTCAGACCGCGGGGCCGGCTGTGGGCTCAGCCCGCTGCTGCTCACGGTACCGGCGCCTCTTCCTCTCGGGGGTCCTCACCTCCCCCGGGCAGCCGTGTCTGAGGGTTTGCTGCTTGGCAGGGGAGAGGCAGCAGGGAAAAGGCTTTTCTGAGAGCTGGGAGAAGGCCGGTTCTTAAAAAGCAGTTGGAGCTGAGTTAGGGGAAAAGGAATCTAATGTATTTCTAATAGTGATTTGATTTGGTGGAGCTAGAGACACCGGTTCAACAGAGCATCCCAGGTACATCCCAGCCTCTGCCGTTGTCCATCAGGTAGCTGAAACTCCAGTACCCTGAACAAGCTCATCCCCTTCTTAGGAGCTCAGTTTCTGTCAAGCAAGGGGAAAGATTCGGGTTTGCAGACTCTGCAGCCTGTGGTCAGGGTGAGCTCACACAAGCACTGAGGTCCGTGGGGCTCTGCAGCCAGGCAGAGCTGCTCTGGGAGGTGGGTTGCACAAGGTTGGGCTGTAGCTCACCTCAGCACTCAGTCATACCTGCAGGTCAAATGGCAGAGAGAAGACAAGAGGTTTGCCTGGCATGGCCTGTGAAGGGCTCTGGTGCATGTGCTGGAGCAGCCTGGACAGGAGGATGGGGTCAGGGCTGTGTCATTCTGGCAACCACCCAGTATAGTTTCTGATGGAGAACTGCTCCAGATCGACATGGTGTCACTGTTACAGGATTTACGTTCATTACGTTTTCTTTGGGTCACTGCATGTAAAGTTGGATTTTTAAGATAAAATCACATGCAATCCCTAGGCTGACCTTACCTGCTGCTCCTGGCTGAGTTCTGTTCCTGGGATACCTTTCATCTAAGGATTTCCCAGTGCTTTCCAGATCTTCATTAACATTTCACCCTTATTTCAGCTTGTTTGCTTCTCTGCATGCAGATTTCTTGTGTGCCACATCAGTTTGTTTCCCTTGCCAGCAGAGTGGCAAAACTCCTCCATGGAGTTAGTCTCTAGGATTGTGACTGCTCTAAGTGATGGTACAGGAACGCCCCCAGCATCAGGGGAAGGCCTCACTTGTGGGTTGACTTGTCAGAAGGAAATGCCCCTGTCTTGTTGGGAATTGCCACACCATATGGGGAGAAGGGTCTTCTGTTTGTTGTGGGATTCCAGTGTAAGCTTTTCCTTCTGTACCAGTCTCCCCCTCGGATAGAGGGGATTTGCTGACTGCTGTTCTTTTGGAAAAGGGCAGGCACTTAGACCCAATCCAGTGATGCAGCTCGAGGGTCCTCACACATGATGGACACACAACCCACATCCCCTTTGCAAGGGCAAGCAACTCCCAATTCAATCTTGCTCCTGACAGTTTGACTCCTCACTATTGTTAAGGGGCCTTTGGGGCTTAAAACTGCTGTGTGCTGTGTATTAGTGAGTTCAAAAAGAACTGGGAACCAGTGAGCAAATGTTTCTCCCAGTAAATAACATCTCTCTTACCCTGATCGGGACTTCTTGAACACAGGGAATACAAGAAGCAAAGTAAATATTACTTTGTTATCGTTTAGCTGTATTTTTGTTCTGGTGTTTCCTGCTTGCCTGTAGCTGCACCAGGATCCCCAGGGCTCCTGAACCCTGCTTCTTCTTTCCTCACCCCCCACCTGTTGCCCTCACCCCTACCCCAAAGCAGTGAAAATATGATCCAAACGGCTTTGCCTCTGGTTAACGGGGAGAGAAGAGCCCGCTATGGACTGCCAAGATGTGTCAGGACAACTGTTGTTACAGGCAGGTTAAAAGAGACACATGTGGAAGGGAACTTGGTTCTCTGGGGGCAAAGGGGACTGCAGAGGCAGGTGGGGAGGCCAGGGAGAAATGCTGACGAGCGAGGGGTGGTTAGCAGAGGCAAAGTGCTAATTATCCCACGCTCCAGCTTGTTCTCATGAGAGCTGGGAAACTCCCTTTGATCCTCCCGCATTTCACCTTCTAATTGGATGGGGGTTCCAGATGTTACTGCCGAGCATTTTAGGGAGCTGATGGAAGGACGTATCCTTGGACAATCCCAGAAGTATTTCCAGTGCTTTGCTAAAGAAGTGTTCGGGACATCATTCCCCTTCTTGTCTGTGTTGAGTTATCGCTTGGGTTTATTTGTGTTGCCTCCTGAATGGCCTTTTCTTTATCACATCCATCCTTAAAGTTCCACCCTTTTCTACTCAAGTTTCACGGAGAACAGAGCTGAATGTTTATTTCCTCCTGCTTAGAAGAGGTTTGAATTGGATTAAGTTTGTGTCTCATTGCTGCAGTTCTCTATGACTATTCCAATAAATGGATTTACTGATTTAGTGGCATTTAGTGCAGCAGCAAGTCTGAAGCCAGCTCCAAGAACATCAATGGAAAGGGAATCTTGCATTTGTCACTGCAGATAACATGTTGAAAGCCCAATTCTGGCAGCTGCATCTCCTCATGAACAGTGCACCCAACTGAAGCAAAACAAGTTGAAGTGTAAAGATGTAATTTTTACAGTAAGTTGCTCAGTAATGGCCCATACACGAAGGTATTAGCAGAAATCAGCTGGGGAGGATTTGACCTGTCTATTCCATGAGGAGACAGATCCACTCCCCAAACACCTTGTCTCGCAGCAGCTCTGATCACAGACTCTCATTGCACTGCAGGTTTCTTTAGTATTTCCAGAAGAATTCCTTCTGTGGCACTGTACTGGCACAATGATAGGGACTGAGAAAGATCTCTTTGCTTGGAAAACCAGTTGCAGAAGTATCAGTGTAGTTAAAGCACTGTTGGTATAACAGTATGATCTCTGTTATTATTCCAAATAATAATGCCTTTCCCCAGTTGAGTAATACAAATAAGATCAGAAAAGTGCCTCTCTCAGAAACACTTTCAGAGTTATGCAGCAGGAAATGGCTCTATAATCTTAATGGTAAATTTCTTAGTGCTCTTGGAACCCTACTCCTGTAAGAATCCCAGGGAATGCCACAAAAGAGGGCGTTAGTGTTACTAAAGGGCCAGCAGTTTGCTAAGGAAATGTTTTCCATAATCAGCTATAATCTGAAATAACAGTGCCTAGATACCATAGTGATACAGATAGATGGGAAGTGCCAGCTACTCCCTCTCACAACCTCTTGAGGATCTCCTTGCAAATTAAAACACCCAGTCACGCACTTACCATGAAGGCTCAGAGCTCCAGATGGAAGCAAAAGCTGTGTTCACCCAGGCACGTATGCTCCTGTTGGTCTTACTTGCTTGGGTTTGCACCATGTCCTGGGCTTCTCAAGGGCGACACTAGTAGAGTCACAGTCATTTTAATAGAGAGAGAATTTAATGTCTAAGTTTGCAGTACTGTATTTCAAGAAGCAAACTACAGATCTGATTAGAATGAGGTATAAAATCACAGGTGTTTGTGGCCAGTGTGTGTGTGCAAACACACAGATTACTTCTAAGAAGCACCACGTGTTTGTGGTAGTCTGAAGGTTCATCCAGACTGCGCCTTGATTTCCATATTCACTCAGTGAGAACTGATACAATCTTGTAGCTATAATGAAAATACCAAATACATTGGAACAGGGAGCATCCATGCAGTCAAATGCAGCAAATTCTCTGGTGAGTTATGCTGCGTCTGCTCTCTCAGGTATTAGTAGGACAGAGGGGGGGCAATCTTGCACTCAGTAATTTATGGATCCATAAAGACTTTTTCTTTTGGAGCAAGTAATAATTCTTTGGGAATTAAGGCTAATTAAAAGCAATACCAGCCCTATAAATGCATTTGGTTACTTTGTCAAGGCAATTTGGTATTTGTTTCCTATGATGTTCCCATGTGCATCCTAATCAGTGTTTTGCTGTAATTGTGATCAGAGACAATACCACAGAGACAGACTCCTTAAAAACGGAAGGAAAGCAACAAGCAGTTGGGTGTAATGGATGTGAGTGTCTTCTGGATATTTACAATGGATGAGACTTACTTTAGGGTCAGTCTTAACCTATATGCAGTGGTTTATGGCTAATACCAGCGTTGCTTTGGGTGCAAAGCACGTGTGAGGAACATCTGCATACGTGAGGTGCTTAAAAGGGCAGGCAGGAACTTAAAAAGATCTCTTTCCTCTGCTGTTCATCCTCAGTAATCAGCCCCAACTTCCTCCTAGGTCTTTCCTGGGTAATGAAATGAAATGTGTGTTGGAACACACAGTGAAATGTGTGTTTTGCCCCTCCAGCTGTTGGCACATCTGTTAGTCTGTTAGTCTGCTGAGGGTCAGATGCGAGTTACCGTGGGACTGAAATCCTGATGTCTACTCCCATAAACTATTATTTCAGCAGCATGTCTCCCACCAGTTGATACGCACAGAACCCCAGGTTTGATATTTTAGCTCTTCCTGTCTTTCTCAGGGCACAAAATGAACTAAAATTAGCTCTCTTGTTTACCCAGAACCTATTTTCTGCATGCACATGCCTGTGTGTCTGTTGTCTAACAGCGGGTGACCCTTGGTGCCAGGCTGTCACTACTACTGTGTGTAAACTGCTGCAGGGCTGTAGCTGTTCCCATCATTTCCCCACAGCTATGGCTAACTTAGCAGATGAAAGGAGTAACTTTTGCAGACAGCACAATGTTGAAAATGCCTTTTTATCCTTTCCTCTTGGTGCAAACCTTTACACTTAGTGGCAGAGTATTCCAAGTGTGTGCTGGCAGTGTATCTATTTGCATGCGTGCCTTTTGAGTGTGAGGAGTGGGTGAAAATACTTTGTGCCTTGCCTGGCTGCACGTTAGTTTTGGCTAAGGCAAGGAAGATGTGTGACGAGCAGAATCCTTTTCTCCTGCTGTGAACAAAACAGTTCCTGGTAAGGATTTGCCAAAGAGTTTAGATGGACAATTTTAGGCATCAAATGACTTGTAAGCTGCTTGCTCTGACATTTCTGCATTTGCCACTTGTGGTGTGTTATATGTCACAGTTACCTGGTTTGCTCAGTGATTGAGTTACTGAACTTGAGGAAAACAGAGCTATAGAAATCTGCAGTGTAAGACAGAAATGATGGGGAGTGTGGTCACCTGAAGAGTTGTGCTTCTCGACGCTGCCTTAGAGAGATGCCTTCTCTCTATTTTATGAGTGAAGAACCTGAGTTCGGAGTCCCTAGGTGAATTGCCGCACTCACTTAGTGAAGCAGAATAGGCAGGAAGAGAAGTTGGAATGCCTGATTCCACATGGAGGAAAGTTCAAGTCTGGAAGTCTGACAAACAAATAAAACTCAGTGCTAACTAGTTGCAGCAGGCAGCTTCTCTTGTCCACAAGCACGTAGCAACACAAGGGAAGGAGCAGCAAAGTTGCTTTTCTTCCGAGGACCTCAAAGACCATGAGAAGATTCCAGTGCCTGTTTACTTACTTATTTTTAGAAACTCCCTTTGTTTTGTTTCTGTTCTTCTCTTCTCTTATCTAAGTTTTTGTTAGATTAAAGCGCTCTCTTTGCGGAGGACTCATGGCAACAAGTTTACTTGAATGAAACTCTTTTGCTAGGAATGTAAGATAGGAAAGAACAGAAAAATAAACCCAAACATGTGGGTTTATGTGGTCCTGACCCAGCGTTTATTCATAAGGATGGAGGCCCAAGTGAGTGAGGAGTTAGCACAAAGTTGTTTGTGCCTGATTGTCTCCCTGAGTTCACTGGAGACTCTGCTCATGCCTGTGACTGTTTATAGGTATGTCTTTGGGTATGTTCAGTTCAAACACAATGTGCCTGTAGAAGAGGCCATGTGAGAGTTCTGAAGTTATGACCATCTTCCTGGACTGGTGTTGATCTAGATGGTCCATGAAACCATTGCAGAGAAAGAAGAGCAGCACAAACTGCAGTGAGAATTGCCTACAGAAACAGAGGTCCCTGCTGATGGAGCTCCTGTGTGATGTCTCCTTGGAGTACCACTGTTAATTTAGTAACATTTAGCTGTGGCAGATGGACACTTGCTGCAGTCATACCTGTAACTGCACTAGAGACAGCCCTGACCAGGGTATACCTGTATATAAAGTTCCACACTGGTGTAACAATAACTGTTCAGAAGCATTCCTGGTGGAACTGGCACAGCACTAATGGGGTGCACTTCCACTAGTGGAGAGGTGATGTATGCTAATCCCATCATTACTGGGGCATTGACTGCACTACGTCAATTTCTAGAAAGGAGGAGAACTGGAGCAATACAAAACCTGTCTGTGGAGATGCTCAGTGATTTAAAGACTTTAGGACACATTAGCTCTGTGTTTGAAAGCTCTGAATAGTGTGCACTTCAGCACCTCCTGAATTGGTTAAGACAGGTTCTACCTAGTCTTTAATTTGATCTTTCTAGCATGTATTAAAAGCAGTCACACCTTGATTACTTTAGACTCTTCTGACATATTCCTTCCAAAGGATTAGCTAACCTAATCTGCCTAACCTAAAAAAGTGCTTGGTTTGTGCACACGTGTTTGTATGCACTTGTGAATTAAGGGAGAGACCCAGGCCTTATTCTTTTATGGCACTGTTTGATGTTGGGCTGGTACATCTAATGTTATCTCCTTCTCAGTGCTCACTAATTTTGTATTGTTTTAACCCAGCAATAGATTCCAGCCATAGCCAGATTCTTCCATAGTCAGTTTTCCAGTTTGTCTTTCTGTTGCTATGATTGTAGGCAGGAAGGCAGGCAGGAAGTTGGGGAAGTGGAATAGCAAAGAGTGATATACAAATGCTGGGACACAGCCAAGCTTTAGATTAATACAACGTGACCATCATTTCACCATCTTTTGATACAGGGAGTTTTTCCTAGCAGTGGGGCAGAGCAGCACAAAGAAAGGCTTTAGGGAAAAGAGAGGATCTGGTGGAGGTTTTCTTCAGCACTTCAACTCTGGTATCTCGAGTCTTTCACAGCAGTTAGGAATTAGCAGTAAATAATCTCTGAGGAGAGAAGAATAGGCAAGGGAGAAAGATGCATTTTTAATTGCAGTATGTTTAAGAAGTGTAGTTAATGCAGAGGGAAGCACAGGAAAGTTGTCCAACAACTGGAACTGCTAAGAAGGCAGCTCTTGCCTTAGTAGTAAAGGGTCAGAGAGAACGGTTACTACAACAGCAGCTTTGATACATAAGGCTTTGTTCCATTGGTGATTTCTGGAAGTGCTTTTTCACATCATGGAGCAGCCCTTGAGTGTAGCTAAACTTGTTGTTTTCCAAAAGCCTTGCAGAGAAGGGCAACCTCTTGCTATATTATAGGGAAATAGAAGTGTGAAGTCAGTAAAAATTTGCTGTTGGTCTTAATGGATTGAGCCCTTTTAACTTAAACTTCTTGTTTAGAGATCTCAGGGCTGATTCTGGTCTAAGTTACCACAACAAATCGGAACTTCAACCGGGAAGGAAGAGAGATGAAGCCATGCTTCTGTCATCTGATAGGTTTTCCATCCCCTGACAGCACATCACGAAGGAAGGTGGTCACTTGGTGCACAACCAGCCTCCTGGAGCTGTGGTGGGTGATTCTGGCTGTGCAGTGTGTGCAGCAGCATGGAAAGGTCTCTGAGCTACAGGCCAGGTGACTGTTACAGCCCAGCATAACTCTGTACCAAGCCAGAGGGAGGACAGAAAATGTGTTCCCTGCATGGGAAGTTATTTATTGTTTAGAAGAGCAGAGCAGCTAGTTTAGAACTAGTCCTTGCCTCCCAGATAAAACTTCCTTTGCTTCTTCCCAACAGAGATTGAATTCCTCTACTTTTTTGAGTACTTATCTCCTGGTCACATACTGTACAGGGAAAGTGGTTTGGAAGAGGCATCTTGTGCAAATAGTTTGATGAGAGCTTCTTAACCCACTATTGACAGAAATGGTGACAGTGGTGGCTTAAGATGGAATTCCATTATTAGATAGGGATGTGTGCAGTTTACAGCTCTGCTTTGTTGTGTAAGCTTGTGCTACCATGGCACTACTTTCACAACAGACAGAAAAACCTCTGAGTTCCAGTGGTGCTCCTTTTCGACTGCAATCAATTGGTGCAAAAGGCAGTGTTCTGTATCAGTGGGATTAAAAAGGATACAGCCCAGCAGTGCCTGGGAAGGCAGTTTTTTGGAGGCAAATCCCTTTCCAGCATCCTCCTTCCCAACCCTCCTCCCCTGCATACCCACCTGAGCCCTCCCTGTTGTTGCTTTTGCTGCTGGGCTGTCAAAATATCTCTGGTAATGAAGCAGTCTGGCCTGAGGCTACTATTGCCTCCAGTGCTGACCCCGCTGAGCAGGACTCAGTGGCTGGCTCTTCACATGCAGCGAGCACAGAGCTGGGCCACACCAGGGATAAAAGACAGAAAGCAATGAATTCTGGCTGCTAGGCAGCCTTGGTGTCCTCTGAGGCTGTGGAAGGGACTGAGGAAGGCATGGATCTGGCTGGCCTGGGAGGTGGTGGTGTGGCTCGTTGGTCTCCTTCCCTGTCTTTGGTAGGCTCAGCGATGTGGTAGGGACGGAGTTGTTGCTTTCCATCACTGATGTGATAGTGCCAGGGTAATTCTGTGGAAAGAGAGGGAAGAGGAGCTGTTAACACCCAGTTAAAAGGACTAAGCACCCCTACTTCTTTGGGGGGAACAATGTGATTCAGTGGTTACTATGCCAGTTGTTGAAAGACCTGGTTTATTATTACCTAAGCTCTTCTGGCGTACAGGAGACAACTTTGCTGGCATGGTTAGTTTTGGACTGTGAGAAGCTCATGCTACAGATTTGCTACACCAAGGTCAGCAAGACCAGTGCTGTAGATGCAGCTGTGCTGACAGAACATTGAGTCTGTTCATTTAGCAGAGGATCATGGTGCCAGGGATGGCATCAGTGCTGGAATCCTGCAAAGACACAAGCTCCAGATGAGTCTCTGCACTCAGGCTGGTCATTGTACATTTTCCTGGGTCTCTCTCTCTTCCCAACCTCTCTCTCAACCTGTCTTTCCTGTAAAGGGGCAGGGCCTGCATCTGCAATGAGTTTTTAAAACACAGAACACAAAGGACCTTTGATCTCAGTTAGAAACTCAGAGGTTTTCTGTCATACACGTAAATAAATTGCATTCAGAAAGTTTCCCCTCCTCTTACCAGCAGAATAATGATGGGGGCATATCCAGGATAAGTAATTTGTTCATGAAACCAGTGATAGGATAAGGAGGAAAATCCTTCTCTTAACTTTCATGCCCGTGCTTGAAGCACCATCTCTTCCTGTAAAATGCTGTACAGCACAGCTAGCTCTTTGCAGTTGTTGACATGTTTGACCTGAGAGAAATAAAGGATCCAGGTTTTGTTTTAATCCAACATGATGTATTCCAGAGGTGGAGAACTAAATGATTGCAAAATGATAGGAAAACTATCAGTATTTACTGTGGTTGGTGGTAGTGCCTCCGTGAGCAAGTTCAGAATCATGCTTTCACTTTGTGAGGTGCCATGGAAGAACACCACAAAAAGACGTGGTGATTCCTGCCCACAGACGTGAAAACATGTTCCAGTTCCTCAGTGTGGAATTCACAAAGCGTACCTGGCTCTCTTTGGAACCACATGTACATGGATTTGCTTTGGTCAGTCTGATGTGCTCTCCAGTGGTGAATCTGTTTAATCCTGAAAGCTCGACTGGTACAAGACTGGAGCTGAACAACTTCAGACTCCTGCTGTCAAACTTGGCCATCCAGACTCTTGTTCAGTGTTACAGTGGGGAGGGGTGGAGAGGAATGATTAGTGCTTTCAAGAGACTGACAGGATCAGCCTGAATCTGTGCCTCTTGAATCCCCCCAGACTGCACTTAGTTCACTTTACATGTGTGCAAGAAACCCTGCCTGGTCCAGGCCATGCACCTCATACTGAGCCACCAGCACGAGGCCTTACACTTCCAGTGCTGGACCTCTGCACAGCTTGGCCAGTGCTCTAATGTCATGAGTGGCATCAAGGCCTGTTCTTTCCAGGAATGAAACACAGCCAAGTAGATGCTGTCCTTCTAGAATGAAGACTCAGCATGTTCACTTCACTTACCACTAGGTTCAGATTTGAGCCCAGATTATACTTTAAAATAAAAGGTAAATAACAGTTCTCTGGGTTAAGATAGTTGTTTATTAGGGGAAGACTGGATGGTAATGCAAAGTGCTGTTAGATTTGAGTGTGCATCCAAACCACAGAGATCTGAGGAGTCTAGAAGTACCCCAGAAGGATTTGTTCCTGGAGGATGAAGGCAGTTTGTCTGCTCTCCTGTGACACCTCCTGGAGGGAGACTTTGGAGAAGGCTGTGACCAAGCTCTCTCTGCTTGGAGGTGAAGTTGTCATCAGGAACAGAGGGGGAAGCAGAATGGTCACCCTTATGGCTGTAAGAAAGCAGGCTTTGAGAAAACATTTCCAGCCCCCTATAAGAAGTGAAATCAGTCCCATGCAGCCAAGTTACAAAGAAGATGGAGTCAAAGGAGGCCTGAAGTAGTTCTGAAGCTGTTGCAGGTTACTCAGTGCAGTTCTAGGTGTGCCAGGAATGTAGGTTTTCTGGGACTGTTCTCACTGTCTGGCCTTCAGAGCAGACCTCTGTCCTTTTACATGCTCCTACAAAGAGGCCTGTGTCTCCCAGAGCCTCTTCCAAGCATTTTCCTTGGCTCATTAGGTGATAATAGAAAGTGATTTTTCCCCATCATCTTGAGCAATCAGAAGCATTAAGAGTAAGAGCCTAAGCCTGAAAGCCTAAATGAGAGGTTTGATGGGTATGTGTATCTGCCTCCCTCATTAGAGCAAGAAGCAGGGATGGCTCCCAGAGCTTGCATTGCTTGAGAATAAATAGGCAAGAAAGAAGGATCCTGGTCAAGTAGTGTCAAGAGGAAACTATGATTTGGGGCCTAGATTCCATTCCCAGATCTGCACAACCCCAGAGAGGCAGTTTCCTCTGCCTTTACTGATGTGAAGCAATAGCTTGTCCTACAAGTGGTCTGTCCACTAGTGGATGTTTCTAGAGAGGGGTACTTGTCACCTGAGCTGGGGGGGGCAGAAAATACCATCTGTAGGATCTCAGGGGAATCTATCCCATGGTTCTGTGACACCTTGGGACAAAGCTAAGAACTCCTGTTGTTGTTGTGGGAACTCCAACCCAGAACTCACACAGAACTCTCACTGTTGTGCCACCGTGTAACTTGTGGGGCACAGTTCTTGTACTGTGTTTAAAGGCATAATATGGTTTTATTTCCTTTCCAGGGAGGATTCTTCCTGCAGTCGATCCTACTGAGCATCCAAAGGTAGGGAAGTCCATCTTGTTGCTGTGTAACAACCACACAACTTAATTTTGGATCATGTCATCCTCTCAGGGCACTTTCACGTGGACTTTGTGCCATGGCTCATAATGGTAAACAAATTTACACCATTCTCCTAAGTTTTGCTGGATCATTGTATAGGGAA
>NW_009943554.1:0-2304 GCF_000696875.1 Nestor notabilis
CGGCTTTAACTTGCAAATTTGGGGCTTTTTCACGTATTTTTAGGTGCTTCCGGGCAGCGGGTTGTGGAAAGGGGAAGGAAACGGGACGGGCGCGGGTTTTCCCCCTCTCCACCCCAGTTCCCACCCGCTCCGTGCTCCGGGAACCGCTGAGCCTTCACTTTCCTTTTCATGTCATTATTTTGGGGAAAAAAATCCTTATTTTGGGGTTATCGGTGTGAAATCCCGGAGGAAACGCTTCCCCCTTCGCTCCATCCACCGGGAACCGAACCCAGCCCCAACACCGTGCTCTGTTCCCAGCCCGGCACCGATTCCCCTTTCCCGGCCTTTTCCACCTCTGTTTGTATCCACGGGAGGGGAAGTCTCTTTTCAGCCTCTCCCGGCGGCCGTGAGAGGGAGCGCGCGGCATTCCCACCTGCGGGAACACGGCGGGCGCCTCGGAGCACGGGGTTATTGGATCATCAGTTAATTAAAGGGGGGAGAGAAACCCTCTTGGGCTCCTTCTCAGCCCTGGTTTGGTGGCCTCCTCTCAGTAAGCCCCGTCCAACCTGGTCCCTTTAGGCACTGGAGCTGCTCTAAGGTGTCCCCTTCAGGAGCCTTCTCTTCTCCAGCTGCCCCAGCCCAGCTCTCTCAGCCTGGCTCCAGAGCAGAGCTGCTCTCATCAGTTAATTAAAGGGGGGAGAGAAACCCTCTTGGGCTCCTTCTCAGCCCTGGTTTGGTGGCCTCCTCTCAGTAAGCCCCGTCCAACCTGGTCCCTTTAGGCACTGGAGCTGCTCTAAGGTGTCCCCTTCAGGAGCCTTCTCTTCTCCAGCTGCCCCAGCCCAGCTCTCTCAGCCTGGCTCCAGAGCAGAGCTGCTCCAGCCCTCGCAGCAGCTCCGGGGCCTCCTCTGGCCTCGCTCCAGCAGCTCCACGTCCCTCTTGTGCTGTTCCCCAGAGCTGGACGCATCTCTCTTCCAGGGGGTTTTCCAGGCACCCCGTCATTATCCAGGTCCCACAGTGCTGGGGATGGTGCCTCTGGGATGGTTCAAACCCAGCTTGGGTGGGAGATGCTCCAGTGCTCACTGGTGAGACAACAGGGTGCCCAGAGAAGCTGTGGCTGCCCCATCCCTGGCAGTGTTCAAGGGCAGGTTGGACACAGGGGCTTGGAGCAACCTGCTCTAGTGGAAGGTGTCCCTGCCCGGGGCAGGGGTTGGGACTGGAGGAGCTTTAAGGTCCTTTCCAACACAAACCATTCCATGATTCCATGACATCTCAGCACCATTGAGGTCCTGGTCTCCATTCACTCAGTGGGTTCACGTCTCCTTCTCTCCATGGCAGCTCCAAGCAGATGCTTCAGCAGAAGCTGAGGGAATCCTTCGCCATCCCAAGGCTCCTGGTCAATGGTGTCGCCACCTTCTTGGTCGAGCTGGTTCGGTTCCTCGGTGAATCTGTGGTCCAGGTGAGCGGTTGGTCCCTCCAGCCTCCAACTGAGGCTTCTCCATCTCATCCTTTGAGTCTTAGTTGACTTTTATCCATCAACCCCCTTTGTCTTGATGAGCTGTGGCTTGTTGAAGCTCAGCCTCCGTGGTGGACATGTCCATGGGCTTGTTCTACAAAGAAACCCAAAGCTCCAAGGCCAGAAATGCCAAGTAATTGATGATGGAATCATAGAACCATGGAATGGTTTGGGTTGGAAAGGACCTTAAAGCTCCTCCAGTTCCAACCCCTGCCCCAGGCAGGGACACCTTCCACTAGAGCAGGTTGCTCCAAGCCCCTGTGTCCAAGCTGTTCTTGAGCAGGTTTGGTGCAATGAGAAATGTCTTTGAGGTTGACCCAGAAGGTTTCCTCTCCAAGCCCCCCTCGTCACATCCCAAACCCACCACCAGGAACCACCACACCTGGTCTGGGGTGGCTCAATGGGGACGAGGCAAAAGAAGGCGATGAGGGGTGGTTACCAACCCAGGTACAAACCTTCTCCTTCCCTTCTCCTGGGTATTTCCACATCAAAATACTCCAGTTTTGGGAGGAGAAGCTTCGTGTTCTTCCACTACCCCAAACTTTCCCTCCGACAGTGGAATTCTCACTTCTTGGTCGCAGCTTTAGTGTCTCTCAGATAAGTGGGGAGGTCCTTGCCATTGACTTGCTCCTCACAGTGTCCCACCACACCTCGGGCCACCAAACGTCACCAAATACTCCCCAAACCCAAGTATTTCAACCCAAACCCACCTCCCCTGCAGGTGCTGCTGGTTGGGTTGGTCACAGCCATCGGTGACCACATCCTGAAGCCCCTCTTGGTGGCCACGTTCAGCAGCCTCCTGCAGCCGCTGC
>NW_009943554.1:2323-4933 GCF_000696875.1 Nestor notabilis
CCGCCGGTACCTGGCGTATCCTCTCCTGGACATCCTGGCCCGTGCCTGCTCCCAGGTCGCTGTCCTGCTCCGTGCCGTCAGGCTGGTGGAGATCAACCTGCAGATGGACAGAAGGACGGATCCTGGAGATATCAGCAGCAGCTGAGGACACTTTGGGTGGTGATGGAGGAAGGAGAAGAGGAAAGATGCTCATTTCGTAGAACCATGGAATGGTTTGTGTTGGAAAGGACCTTAAAGCTCCTCCAGCTCCAACCCGCTGCCATGGGCAGGGACACCTTCCACTAGAGCAGGTTGCTCCAAGCCCCTGTGTCCAACCTGGCCTTGAACACTGCCAGGGCTGGGGCAGCCACAGCTCCTCTGGGCACCCTGTGCCAGCGCCTCACAGGCTGTCCTGCCTTATCTCCAACCTGAACTTCCCTATTTCAGTTTGACCCCATCACCCCTTGTCCTGTTGCTCCAGCCCCTGATGAAGGTCCCTCTCCAGCATCCTTGTAGCCCCCTTCAGACACTGGAAGCTGCTCTGAGGTCTCCAGCAGCTTCTCTTCTCCAGGCTGAACAGCCCCAATGTTCTCAGCCTGGCTCCATACAGGAGCTGCTCCAGCCCCTGAGCATCCTCGTGGCCTCCTCTGGACTTGCTCCAACAGCTCCATGTCCTTCTGACGCTGAGGACCCCAGCACTGCACCCAGTGCTGCAGGGGGGATCTCACAGAGCAGAGGGGCAGGATCCCCTCCTTCCCAGTTCTGGGACGAGCAAAGGAAACCAAGGAAGATGGGGCTGTCTGGGCACTGGGGAGGTGAAGAGGAGGACAATGAGGAGAACCTCATGACCATGTGTTCCTGTGCAGTAGGTACATGGTCACCGGTGGGATTGGGTTTGTCTGTTCTCCTCATGCAAACATCTCCTCAACCAACGCATTAAATGAGATTTGATCTCCTGGACCATGTCTCTAGTGAGGTGATGTTCCTCTTCCTGCCTGGAACACGTGGCTTTCCAATGGGAATGAATTCCCATTTTTCCTTCCCCCCATCCAGGCTCCTCTGGTGGGTCCCAATGGTGATTTTGGAGATGGTTTGGTGTCCAGATCCTGGTTTCCTCACCCCATTCCAGGTGGGAATGTCCGAGCAGCTCCCAGTCACCCTCAGCATGGGCTTGTGCCCCAGTGCCATGGGATGGGCAGGAATCTGGGGTCCACCTGATAAGCAGATGGACACCACCATTTCCATAGTCCTGACCCCCAGGTCTGGGATGCGTGTTGGGAAGCAGAAGTGTATTCCCAAGGAGCGGAATCGCACGTAGTGAAGCTTTGAGCGTGTTTCCTCTCCGAGGGGAGGGACAAAGCCCTGTTGTGGGGCCGATGCCAGGTCCCTTCTCCCAGCTCCCATCCTCCGGGAGCATTCCCCACCGCTTGCGTGCGCCGCTCCGTGATTCCAAGCCCAAAGCCCTTTCCTTTTTATGGGCAGGAGCTGCTCATGTTTAAGTCCCAGTGGCTGAATCCATCCAAAGGACGGATCCCGGCGCTGATTTAAGGAATGGGCTCAGTCAGGAAGCACCGAGAGGGTCCCCAAGTGGTGGGCACCAGCACCCCGGCCCCCTGTGCTGTTGGGGTGCTGCTGTGTTCCTTTGGAGGGATAACTTGGAAGCAATCACAGCAGAGAGCTCTCTATGGGTGGTGTGTGCTTGAGAGGCTGAAACCATGAGGAAATATCCCGGTTTTCCAGGAGAGGGAGACTGGATCAGCTTTGCTTTTGCTCCTCAGCACCAGAGGTGGAGGAGGGATTCATGGATTGGGTCCAGGGTGTCCTGCAGCACAGGACTGTTGGGATGGCCCCTTGGGGACACACGGTTGGCCTGAGGGAATTCCCATCCCTTGCACTGGGATGTGGGCACGTCCCGGTGGCTGCTCCTGGTAGTATCCATCAGGAAATGATTAAAACGAGCAAACACCATGGTTAAGGGATGGGATTCATTGGAGGGTTTAGCTGGAGATTCACTGGAATGATTTAAATGGCTCTAATTCAATCAATCTGCTCCGGAAACGGGAATTCCCTGTTTACTCTATTGGTTTTGGCTTAAGATCCCTGATTCAGCAGAGAGCCAGGAGATGGGAAAACTCAACAGCCTGGAGCAAGGAAAGGCAGCTTGATCCAATGGCATCGGGAACAGGACGTGTCCCAGTGGAGCGGACAAGGTCAAGAGGAGAAAACTCCTTTATTCCTTAAAAAACACCCAGGAAAAGAAATCCTCATCCAAGACTCGAGCATTTCACACTCTCACTCTGCGCTTCCCTCCGCTGTGCCTGCGGGAAGCTGTTCGGGGTGGGAAGCAGGAGGGGTCTGGGGGCTCAGCACCCCTTTGGCACACACCCCGTTCCCACTGGGAACACGGATGAGCTGGAAGCACCATTGCCACCCTCACCCCTTCCCGGAGCCCCCGCGCCGGGTGCCCGGTGGCGGCTCCGCGCTCGGACAAGGACATTTCTCCCTGTGGAAGCGGCGCTCCCTGCGCTCCAGCAGCTCGTTGGCAGCTCCCCCACATTGCTGCTCCCTGAGATCACCGGCTCCGAATTCCTTCCCGGCGGCTCATCCCAGCGCTCCGAGCGCCGCGGGAGG
>NW_009943555.1:0-5573 GCF_000696875.1 Nestor notabilis
GTAGCTGGGGGAGCCATGGTGGTGAGGTTTCAATGCTTAAAAGCTCCTCTCGCACGCTTATCAACGCGGATGAAAAATTAACAGGGTTTAATGGGTGTGCCAGAGAGCCTGCGGGGAACGTGGAGCCCTCCAGAAATGCTGGTCATACGGCAAAGCCATTAAAAGGCCGATTGAAGAGGTGGAAAGGAACTGATCGTGCAGTGACATAGTTTTTAATAAAGGCCTATTCGTGGTACCGATTCGGGTCCTTGTCATTATAAAATGCCATGCATAGGAAAGGTATCATTAAGGATAAAAATGTGGAGTTCAGCAGCGTTATCTATCTGTTGAAAACAGGATAGTATTTGTCTTAATTTAAAAGCAGCAGCATGGAAAATAAAGGGAATTGCCTAAGCTCTTAAGGGTACAAATAGTGCAGATTTAAGTTACTATTTCAAAACAACAAAGAAAAAAAAAATAAAACCAAACAGTACAACAGGGAAGTATTATAATAAAAGATTTCGCACTCGGGACAGATGGCAGGAAGGTTATTTTCTCCCATTGCATGTGAGATAATCGGTGGGAAATTTTGGTAGGGTGAAAGCACCAGAGCACTGGCACTCAGCACTTGAAAGCTTTGGTGAAGGCAAGAGAAAATGGGAATGAAAGTTGTGTTTGAAATGTCCCGGAACTTCTAACTATGTATTAGTTTCCATTGCCGAATTTAACTGCAACATGACAAAACTTTTGCCTCATCATCCCCAATATATTTCTTAAAAAAAAACAAACCAACGCACACATCCTAGTAAAAAAAAAAACAAAAAAAAAAAAAAACCAAAAAAAAACCACACAACCCAGAGGAGATTGTTCAAACACTAATTCCCTTGCACAGCGTTCCAGTTCCCGTCCTGCAAGGCAGAGTATTGAGGTCAGCCAACACTGTGCAGAAGGATGCTTACTTTAGTCTTTGCAAAGGCACTTGCTGGTGTTTTCTGTCAGTGTCACGGGAATTAGAGGGAATGTATTACGACTCCGCTTCTCTGAAAATGGGGAGGTCCCTTTACTAGAAAAGCACATGCACCTCCTGCGGCGAGCAGCTCCGCTGGTTTTCAGTTCCACCGCGGTGCTTCCTGTTTGCCTCTGCGAAGCCCGAGCACCCAGGGGAGGATAACTTAAGCAAGCAGGAGATGAGGCGTGGAATCTCTTTTCCCTGTCGATTCACCCCCTCGTCTCCGTCATTCAAACACGCAGCCCTTCTGTGATTTTGGATGTCTCTGCTGTAGGTGTCCCAAAAGCAGCGATGGTTGTTTTCTAAAGCTGCGTTTAGATGGGTTTGACTTTCACTTCTTGATGTTTCGAAATGTTGCTATTTGAACCACATCACCGCCTCTCGTGGCACTCCAACCTGTGAGGTTTTGTGTAGCGTGTAATTACAATCAGATGGGCCTGTCAAGTTCCTTGGCTCCTTGAAACAGGAGGGAACAAAGTCAGGAATGCAGCTTCTCTTTCAGTTTGACTTTCAAGATCAACTTTCCAAGACATTTGAAATGTGTCTTTCCTGAAGAGCATGAGGCAATAGCATTCTCCTTTGCCTTTCTCACAGCTTTTCCTGCTGAAATGCGAGCGGGCTCCTCCTCTTTGGTGGAAGAGGAACAGCCCAGCTTCCCCTATGACCTGGTTTCGGCTTGCATAGGGTTAATTTTCTTCCTGGTAGCTGGTACAGTGCCGTGGTTTGGATTTACAATGAGAATAATTCTGACAACACACCGATGTTTCAGTTGTTGCTGAGCAGTGCTTACACCAAGTCAAGGACTTTTCTGCTCCTCACCACCCTACCAGTGATCAGGCTGGGGGTGCACAAGGAGCTGGGAGGGGACACAGCCAGGACAGCTGATCCCAACTGACCAAAGGGATATTCCACACCATATGGTGTCATGCTCAGTATATAAACTGGAGGGAAAGCTGGCTGGGCACCACTGCTCAGGATTTGGCTGGGCACTGGGCAGTGAGTGGTGAGCAATTGCATCGTGCATCACTAGTTTTGTATATTATAATTACTATTATTAATATTATTAATATTATCATCATCATCCCTTCTGTTTCTGTCCTATTAAACTGTCTTTATCTCAACCCACCTACTTTTTTCCCCCAGTTCTTTCCCCCGTTCCACTGGGGCGGCAGGGGGAGTGAGCGAGCGGCTGGATGATGGTGTTTAGCTACCTGCCGGCTTAAACCATGACACCTAAGCTGGTCCAACAGCAGCACACCTGCGCTCACCGCACTTTGCTCCTTTTATCTGTAAGTTTGTTTTGGCACTGCTCACTCCTGCCATCTCCAGAGGGCTGCACAGAGAAGCATGCATAACGCAGCTCCAGGTATGACATTTCCAACCCACTACAGGCTCTGTCAGTCCTGGCTTGCTGGTTTCACTCCAGTTTGGATTTCAAGATGATTTGCACAACCCCAAAGACTAGACTCTAAGCTCATTGGAGCTAGGGCTATAAGTTCAGGCCTAGAGAGCATAAACCACGTAGACCAGAGCATACCTGGTCTTTCCTATACAGTGCAGGGGACAGAAATGGAACTGACTTCATCAGCTCACTCTAACAGTGCATCTCAGCTGATACAGAGGTGCCAGAAGGCTTAGACATAATTGAAGAAAGCTGATGCTTAAACTCTCTTAGCCTGTGATGTGATACTAGAGCCCATTTCTGATCTTTAAGATATGGCAAGCTTGAAAGAAACAGACCAGATCTTCTCGGGTGAATTATTCCTTTCTTTATACAAGAAAAAAAGGAATCATTGCCATTGGGGGGTCCAAGGCCTTGTGCATTAGTAAGACATAAACAATAACAGTCATTAGTTTTCATTTCTGTGCCTTTACTTCTTAAATCCCCTATTGTAACTCCACAGATGGGGGGAAAAAACGCAGGCAGAAGTAAATGGAGCTGTGCAAAGGCACAAGCCAGGACAGAGAGGAAGCAAAAAGCAAAACCTGATGGTCGGTTGCCTTGGCAGGTGGACTTTCCCACTGTCCTCTCCTTAATCCTGTTGCCCTACCCCAGCTGAGGAACTTTTGGAAATGGGTGATTTGGATAGCACAGTAGTGAGAAGGGAGAGAAACAGACAGGGAAACAGTAGGAAGGAAAGAAAAAGCGCTCCAAGAAGAGGTGAGAGAGACATTAAATGAAACACAATGCCTGGTAACATCAGTTGATGGTCTGGAGATCATTAAGAGTAAAACAAACAGGGTAACCAGAAAGACAAGGTAATAAGAACAAATGGAATGTAAAAGGTTCTGCTCATAGAAAGATGTTAGGAAACGTAAATAAATAACAAGTTGATGCTTTTGAGGAGCTATCCTCTGTCAACACGAACAGAAAGAATTAGTCTGCCAGAATGGCAGTGCCTGCTGAAAAAGCCTCTATGACTATCTGGTATAAGTGATTATTTTCTTTAAAATTATACAGTTGCATTTCTGTATATCTCCATGTAGTAAGTAAAGAGACTCCTTCTTAGGAACAGAGATTGACAATCCAGTCAAGAATTAAATTAGAAATGAAGGGCTCAGAAGGAAGCCATGGGAAAAGAACCTAGAAAATAATAACGATAATTGCTATTATTTTATTAATTATATGGTAGAGGGGGAAAATATTAACTTTTGGGGTTTATAAACTAGCCCCACAGCCTCGATCCGTCATTAAAATCCATCTCTATAATAAATATTACACTCTTCAAGATCTTTGCCCAGGATAAGAAGAGCTTGAGCTTTTTTCCCCCCCCTTATCTGATTTTTCTTTAAGTGAAGACAATGAAATAAGATTGTCCTTCTGAAAGATTCAAGGCCAATGCAAAATGTAGTTCTTCTGTATCCATGATAAATCCATTTTAAAGCTGCTTCATTATTGCATAATTAATGTACTTAAATTAAGATCCCTCTGAATGCTCCTTCATCTCCTTATTTAATAATCTGCTATGTTTGCATGTCTGAACCTTGTCTGGTCCCGGCTTCTCCCATTCCTAATCAGCTCTTCTGTGGGCAGCAGGGATTATACTCTCAACAGCCCCTCCACCTAATGCGATCCAAGTTTGGTCTGTGGGTTTCTCTGAAAGGCAGTTGCTCCTTTGGTTAATATGCAACCTCCTTTACTTTTAATTTTGGATCTCCACAAGCAAGAAAGAATCGCCTATTGTCTTACAAGCCAGGCAAAGTGAACAGGCTGAGTCAGTCCAGGAATATTCAAGCCTCCCCATCTGTGGTATTGCAGAATTCCAGGGCAATTCCACCAGTTGGTGGAGCTTCTGTCTGGGAAAACAGAGCTATTGTGAACAAAGCATACTGCACATATTTCTAACATTCATAAAAGACTGGGTTTGAATCATTTGAATCTTTCTCAAAATTTCTTCCTTTGGGGCAAAAATTTCCAATGCATGGCCTTGATCCAGTTATAGTCATTTGGAAAATCTGAGCATAAACCACCCGTCCATTTCTTTAACTAGTTGGGAAAAGAAAATATAAACTTTTGACTATAAAAATATGATGGCAGGCTAGATTAAACTGGGACTTAATTTAGTCAAGACCAGGACTCACTTCTGGGAGGGGTCACTTTGCCAAGCACACCACCGAAGGTTAAGCTAGGCCTTCCCCCCTCTCCCATCATGACCTCTGTATGACTCGGGCATCTTTCAAGCAGAGGAGGTGGGATGAGTTCCTCTTTAAGTCTGGAAATATGGAGGTGATAAACTAGGTGTCTTGACTCCCTATTGTAGCATGTTGACTCACATAGAGAAACTGGCTGGCCCAACCATGCAAGGCAGCTGAGGCAGAGCTGCTGTTCCAGGCTATCCAGACTCAGCTAGGTGTCATTTTGAGCAGGATCAAATCCCATTTTCAAGACTTTAGTCACCTTGATCAGCACCAGAACCCATTACATTTATTTTCTGGATGGCAGGAGACCTTTGAAGGGTAGAATTTTGACTCAGACCTAAATCCAACAAGGTTTTAGGTGACCAAATTGAAAACCACAGTGTTTTCTTTCATGCCATCCCCAGAAAGAAATTCAGAAATCTCAGTTAATCATCCAACTCTTTGCATGCCTGTGAGAAAAGCGCACAAAACAGACTACCTGTAACAAGCTGACAGGGGCCACATTCCAAATCCCACCCCTCTGGAGCAAGGATATGTAGCTTAGGGCTTCAGGAAGTCTCAGGGTATCAGACCCTATCTTGAAACTGCTCACCTATGAGCTTTTTCAAAGACACAGCTGGAAGAAGATGGGTGCTACCTTCTGTTGACTCTGTAGCTTTGTCAATTACAGCACTCCCTAGAAAACAGAAGATCTGGCATTCAGTTCCTTTTTCTGCTCAAAGAGACTTAAATCCACATCAACTGCTATCTGAGACAATGGCCTTATCACCAGCTTACTGGTTGTCTAGGAAGGTATGGAAGGGAAAGGGAGCTTTTACTATACGAATCATGCACAATGGGAAGGGATCAATCAGGCAAGAAAGTCAGTTCAGGTAAGGCCATGGCAGTATTTTTATACTGTAGGTGTTTAACGTAAAATAACACAAGCCATCCTTGGAGCAGGAAT
>NW_009943555.1:5604-7398 GCF_000696875.1 Nestor notabilis
TAAGTAGATCTCCTCCTTACCAGAAGACAGCCTGAAGCACTAGACTTCAGTGCTTGACACAAGCCTGAAAGCGGTTTCACCACTTCAAACGGGTGGGTGAGATGCCACCCAGAATGATACAGCGATTACAGCAATGCTGGGAGGTGGGGAATTTAGGTTGACTCTATCCATCCCCACCCTTGCCCCCCTGCCCCAGACAAAACTATGTGAAGGTGGATGTCCTATTTTCTGTGTGCAGGTGCTGAAACTACTGTGTTATCATGTAATTTGGGTGCACCAACTGGCTCCTCTTTCGGGGGTTTCCTAGAAGGCAGCATTTAGGTAGAGGAACAGTTGGTTTCTACATCTTAGAGGAAGCCAGGTGTCATGGTTTAAACCTATTTGCAAGTAATACAGTGGGATACTCTTTGAGAAGGAGGTTGGACTAGGTGACCATCCAAAGAGCACTTCTATTGTACTGTTGAACTTAGGTGCCTACAGATAGATGGCAGCTAGTCAGGGTTTCTGGATGGCATTTTTTGACTTAGGCATTTGAATTCTTCAGTAAAAGCCTAAAACCAGTGACATTTTCATTGCCTTGGTCACAGAAATTTGCAGCCTGAATAGACTGGCCTGCACTGCACAAGCTCTAGTCTTGGAGAAGTCATTGCAAATTCTGATAAAGAGTTATCATTGAGTTATTGGACCATAAATGCAAATGTATGTGTGAGCACTGGAAGTGAACCCCTTAGCCAGCCTCTCCACACCGTTTCCTCCCAGTGCCCCTGCATAACTTTCAGCCTTCCCAACTCTGGCATCACCCATCAAATGTCCCTGCCTTTCCCACCTCTTGGAGCTTTATTTCACCCAAGGCCTCCTCCCCATTGCTACAGCCTCCCTCATCTCGTTGTACAGCCTCCAGTGCCTGGTTTGATTATCCCAACTTATCCAATAAGCCCCAGGCATGACATCCTTCTGGCCCTCTCTCCTGTCCCACCACCACCAGCAAATTCAGCCAACGTGTACACACCAGTTAGACAATTCGCCTCATGTTGTTCCTGTCCCCTTATCTTGCCCTCCGCCCCGGTGTTCATCCTTAGACTGGGAGCTCCTTGCACGAAGGACTTCCTTTGGGCCGCTTGGGAAGCATGCAGCATTTAGTAAGCGACCTCTCATTTCATAAATAACTGGAGAATAGCCGACCGTGCTGTTCTCCTTGGAGGAAACTGCTGCATTCGGGCAGGCAGGCGGCAGCGAGCGCCCAGCTCTCTGTTCAGCACCCACATCTCCCCGACGCGCGTAGCGCTCTCAACGCCACTTTGTAACCATTTTCTCCAAATATCCCGTTTCCTGTGTAGAGGCTCTTTAAATAGCACCTCCAAGATTATTTTAAAGGCTTTCAAAACACTCTTGCCGCCTGTTTGGGGTTTGGGGTGGGTTGGCTTTTTTTTTAGCCTTCTTGCATGACGATATTTTCACGTCGTGGGAGACAGGAACAGCTCGAGGAAGCTGCGAAGTTGCACGGAGTACCCGCGGGGAGGGGGGGAAGAGGGGGAGAAAGGACACACACGATACGGCTTCTAGGACCGTCCACGCGGTACGGAAACTTTGTGCACACACACACGCTCTCAGTGCAGGGCTGCGAGTTTTGGGGTGGCAGTGGGACTTTGTACCCCGGGGGGAGACTCCCCTCGGAGGGGGCGACCCGGGCGGCGGGGTCCCTTTCCCAGCAGAGAGGCCGATATGCAAAGGAGAAATGACAGCATGGAAAGAGGAGTATTTTTACCGAGGCCGGTGCCCGGGGTGAGCGGCGGG
>NW_009943556.1:0-2157 GCF_000696875.1 Nestor notabilis
AAAAATTGTAATAATAAAGATATATAAATTAAAGATAGAAGTAAAGATATTTGTTTATTTTACCACTTCCTTTACACCGCAGTGCTCGGCTCTGGAGGGACACCCAGCTCCGGACTCCTTGCCGAGGCTGTCACAAGCTGAAGGCACGGGTGTGCAGCGAGCAGGCTCCCGGGCTATTAAACTATTTAGGATCAGATTGAACTAAGGCCCGGCACTAGTATAAACACAGATGTTTCTGTAACCTCGCTGAAAAGTTAATCGTCCTGTTAATGCCTATTTCTGGGCATGCTGCAAGTCCAGAGATTACGGCCTTTGAGCAGCAGCTGAAAGCGACTGGGAGCGAGCGCCCGCCCCGCCAGCTCGTGGGAATCCCAAACAATCCCAGTGGGACGGGGCAGAAAGCCGAGCTCCGCCGGGCGCTGCTCTCCTTATGTGCATTAATAGCCTTCTCTCTGCGCAGCTGACACAGCCCGGCAGCTGCCGGTGGCGGTGGCCATCCCGCTCTCCCTGCTGACATTCCCAACGCTTGGATGCGCCGGGATTTGGGGAGACCTCGTGAATCACCTGCCGGGAACACCGGTCTGGAGCGGGATGGATGAGAGCAAACCCCTGAAGGTCCGGCTGACATTCTTGGTGATCCTGGTGGGCATCTCACTGCTGTTCGCAGCCGTAGTGACGGACCACTGGGCCGTGCTGAGCCCCAAGGTGGAGAACTACAACACCACCTGCGAAGCGGCTCATTTCGGGCTATGGCGACTCTGTACAAAGAGGATTTTTATGCACGATCAAGACCCCAAAGAGAAGGCCTGTGGGCCAATAAGCCTGCCAGGAGGTATGTGAACAACACACCAGCACATGGGAGAAAACACCAGGCGGTCACTCCAGGCTTTGCTTAGGAGGTTGCAGGATATGGCAGAAGGAAAAGAGGGTCCATATCGCGTGGCACTTAGGTTGGCATGGGGCTGTGTGGGGCTGTTTTCATGTTGCTCTGCAAACACACCTTGTTGTCATGCCTCTTGCTATCAGTGTGCGTTATGTTGCCTTGCGTGTCTGCTTGTGACCATATTTGAGCCTCCTGTGCAACAATGACTGCATCAGGGAGAAGGGGAGGAGGACTGGGCATGGTGGAAATCACAAAGGGAAATTGTCCCATGGGATGAAGGATATTATGCTGAATGCCAGCCAAGGGTCCCACAGCACCCAGGCATGCTGATGGCAGCGGGCAAGAAACAGGATCTGTGGGTCCACCATGCATATATGGATCTGGAAATCCTAAAGATCCAGCTAGCTATGGAGAAACAGCCAGTTCATGGCGGGCATTAGGTTGCCTTTAAGCTATTTTAATAACAACCATTCCTCAGGGCAGGCAGGAAGCGGGACCTGAGCATGTCTTGCCAACTTCCAAAAGAAACAGAAAGTCATAAACTGGGTTTGAAGCAATTTCTCAACAACTCACGGAGAAACTCCTCACCTCAGCGTTGGCAGGCTGGTCCCACACACATCACCACCACGGCTTGCACCAGTACAATCGATAGGGAGGGCAGCGGGGGAACAGGCAGGGCTGCTTTCCGGGAAGACCATTCCATTCCCATGGTAAAAGGAGCTCATTATGTTTTTGCTGATCGCAAAGTCAGCGACACTCGCGCCGTTTGCACTAATACACTCCCTCCGTGGCTGAGCTCCACTGCTTTTTTAGAAGGCTGACCGGGTACTGGATGCTTTCCAGAACAGAAATAACAGGATTGCCTTCGTGTTAGACTCGCTGCTTGAAGTGAAATAGAGATGTTAAGGCATATTTGAGAATTTCCTGTGAAAAAGCCTTACTGCCTGGGCTGGCTGTATATGCCCTGTATCACTGCAATTCTTTATCTCCTTGGCCAAATTACATGTTCCGAAGAGAGGAGCTCAGCCCCAGCGTGCAGATCTGCCTCTAACCAAACTTGGGAGTGTGTCGTCCATATGCTTAATGTCTCTCGCGAAGGTGCTTACGTGCCTAAAAACCTGTCACTGCACATCCCCTCGCGTGCGGAGGGAGCTCCCACAAAAGGAAAAAACAATAGAAATTGGTGGATAAACAGGGAAATTGCACAACTGTGGGGTAAATATAAACCTCATAAATATCCAGCTGTCGGCACAAAGCAGATTCACGGGGAGGGC
>NW_009943557.1:0-9023 GCF_000696875.1 Nestor notabilis
GTACTCTGCAGGGGGTGTAGCGGGGTGCTTGGAGCCTGCGGGGGGCTGGCGCGTTGCATGGGTGTGCGGAGGTCCCTGCGTGTGCTGGCATCGGGCGGGTGCTCAGGGGTGTAGAAGTGCGCTGCGGCCTGGACGGGTGCTCAGCGGAGCTTGGGGGTGCTGGTGGTCCGTGTACGTGTCTCTGTGTGTGTGTGTGGATGCTCGGAGCCTGTGTGGGTGCAGAGGGATGCTGGCAGCTTGCAGGGGTGTCGCTGGGGTCCTGGCAGCCTCAGAGTGCTCAGAGCTGGCATGAGTGTGTGGGGTTGCCTAGATCCTGCATGGATGTGAGGTGCTGTGTGGCACCACGGAGAGGGTGAGGTGCAGGGAGCCGTGTGCTCTGCAGGGTGCAGGCGTGCTGCTGTACGGGGGTGCAGGGCTGGAGCTGTGGGACCAGGAGGTTTGTGCCAAGCAGGCTCCCTTGTGTCACACTGAGATGCGTTACAAGCAGGAATAAAGGGTTCAGCACATGTGAAGGGAGGTGTCAGGGAGTTTTGCCGTGCAGCTCGTTTCTGGAAGATTTTGTGTTGCAGCCCCTGCTCAGCGGGGGAGAGCTGTTGGCGTCAGCAGCAAGTTGCATCTTGCTTTTGACTAGTGGTGCGGGGTTGTCCCTCTAAGTTGCTGTCATCTCCCTGCCCCAGCCTTCCAAAGTGCTCCACTCACCAGAATGAAACAGCTCATGTGCATAGCAGGGGAAAATGCACATGGAAGTGGCCAAGGAGTTGGCTTTAAAGTGGAAACTGAATGTGGCTGCTCCTGTCTTTGCCCTTTGTAATGACGAGAAAATAATGTGGTGGGGTTTTGCTTCAGTTTGAAGCATTTGTTGTGTGGATGAGACAAGTTTTGCAGCTTCTTCTCGTTGACTGCGGGGGAGCCAAGTGCTCGCTCCCTGCTGCTATGCAACCTTTCATCCAGACACAAGAAGGCAAGTCATGAGGAACGCATTTCCCTGGCTCTTCAAAGCAAAAAGCAGCTGGGCCTGCTTGTGAGAAAAGAAAAACAAACCACAAGGAGCAATCAGGCAGATTGATGTGACTGTGTTTTATCTGGAGGACGTCGCTGTTGAGTACTTCAGATAATGCACAGGCCATCTCCGGGGAGGTGTATCCGTGCCTGACCCAAGCCTGGCACCCCTCTGCCTGCTGTCCTTGCCCACTACCAGCCCTTAATGCTTGGCAAGGCCTCCCAAGTCTCTCCCCTGCTCCTGTGGCTCGTCACCGATGACAAATAGCATCTAACGCTTTCCTTGTATAAACTAACACCGCTGCTCTTCCCAGTCCCTGTCTCACCCTGCCCGCGGCAGAGCCGGTTCAGGACATGACTGTGCGTCCTGGCTGCCAGGGAGGAGGCAGGCAGGAGTGCTGCATGTGCTGCCCTCAGCTGTGAGCAGGCTCAGCGCCGCTGGTGTTGCGCAGGATGGAGCAGCCCTGCTGTCTGCTCCATGTTGCCTGGTGCTGCAGGAAATAAAGCAGCGTCTTGCGGGCGCTCGCGTGACCTGGCGGGTGCTGGAGGAGCCTCTGGCAGGAAACGAGCCCGTTTGTGGTAATGATATTTCTCTGCTGCTTCTGCTTGGCCCCAGCCTGGGTTCCCACCAGTGCAGGGGGACGGGGACGGCTGGGGCAGGGGGTGATGCCTGAGGCATGCCACCCCAGAGGAGCCCTGCGGCAGGGATCGAGTCTCCAGGCTGTGTGGCAGTAGCCTGATTGGCATTTGGGGTGCTGGGTGCTGCTGGAGGAAGCAGAGCCTCTCTTTGGGAGGCTGTGCAGGAGCAGCAGGAGCTCTTCAGGGCACGTGTGGGAATTAAACCAGCTGAAGGCAGGAGGCTTGTGTCCTTGGTGGGGCTGGTGTGGGTGCTCCTTGCCTGTAGGACTCTGCTAGGGTTTTCCCTGGAGCAAGAGCTCTGGGTTGTGCAGGTGCCTCATCCTGGGAAGCCCGTTAGTTCTGTAGGGACCTCTGTGGCTGTGAAACCTTGCGGGTGGGTGGTTTGCTCCCACCTGATGGAGCATAATAAGTATTTTTCATTCTTTTTAATAAATACTCTTTAATTAAAAAAAAAGGAGAAGTTTGGAAACTTTCCTTTCCCTGGCTCTTTCCTGGCCATCCTCTTGACTGCCCAAGACCCAGGGCTGAGGATGTTGCCAGCATGTCCCTCCCTGCCTGCTGCCTGTGGCTGTGTTGTCACACTCACCACCCTTAGAGCAGGAGGACACTGGGACACTTACCTGACGTGAAGCGGGTTGCATCCAGGCTCTTACTGCGGGATCCTGTGCCTGTCCTTCCTGGGTGTGCCCAAAACAGGGGCACAGGCCTGCAGGAAGAGCCAGTGGGAATGTGCCTTGACCTTAGGACATGCCAGCTCTGTGATTGCCTGGGCGGGAGCGTGCTGCTCTATAAAAGCCCTTGGAGGAGACCTTGCTCCAGTACCAGCTGGTCTCAGCACCATGGCTGACCCCAAGGAGCCTGCGAAGGGGGGTGTTGAGATGGGCACCCCTAACGCTGCTCCCCCCACAGGGACCATGTCCACCCGGCGCCTCCGCAGCGAGGACTACAACGACTACAGCTCCACGGATGTCACACCAGAGGGGAGCCCGCCCGGGGGCATCAATGGGTTTGCTCATCCCGAGTCCTACCAGCGCTTCGGGGAGACCAACGGGACAACGTGAGTGATGCTCCCCTCCTGCCCAGCACATGGGGAGGGTGGAAATGGTGGCTCCTTGTTGGCTTTGCTGGAGGATGGTGGTTTTATGGGGAGCGCTTCTGGGGGTGTCAAGAGCAGAGCTGTGGTCCTGCCTCCATGGAGTGCTGGCACCGAGTGAGCAGCTGCCCCAGTGTCACTCTCTGCTCTCTGGTGAAGCTGGGCTTGCCAGCAGTGGGCAGAGTTTGATGCTTTTCCTGATATTCCCCATCTCCATGTTGGTTCCGTGGGGAGCTGTGGCAAGCAAACAGCATGTCCAGCTTCAGGGGATACGTAGGTATGTTGCAGCCATGCCCTGGGGGCTTCCCTTTGCCTTATTCACCCAGGTGGACAGAAGATGCTGTCTCTGCTTGGGGGAGACTCATCCCTTCAACTCAGAGACTTCCTCTGAGCTCATGTTGGGTTTTGCCTTGAAGCTGGTTTTGCGAATTCCCACCCAAAATGTGTTTCTTGAGTCTTTGCCTCCAGTTCTTCCTCAGTCCCACTGGGCTCAGGGGACAGGGTCTGGATCTCTGTGTGTCTGGATCTCAGGCTGCTGGACCCTGAGCAGGATGAGCTGGAGGCTGAGACTGTGTGAGGTCTGAGTGTGGGCATCTGCCAATGGTTCTCTCCTTTAGGTGGTACCAGACCCTGATCCATCTCCTGAAGGGGAATGTTGGCACGGGGCTGCTGGGGCTGCCTCTGGCTGTGAAGAATGCCGGCATCCTGGTAAGGCAGCACTCAGCCCTGCTGTGTGGGTGCTCATGAGGCAGTGACCTCAGGGCATTGGGCAGCTTGCATGGCTGGCGTTAGGGCTTGGCTCCCTGTTGAGATGCCTCTTGGTGCTCAGTTTCTTGTGAGCTTTTGCACCTTGGGCTCTGTGGTTTGCCTTGTTTGCTGCAGAGACTGTTTGGGTGGCACCTCCTCACCCTGGTCATGGCAGGTTCAGCATGGCCTCAGCCTTGGTTTGTCTCAGCTGGTGTGTGCTGAGCGTGCTGGGTACCTCCTGAGGGTTCTACAAGCACAGCGTGCATGTGAGGAGCCCCATTGCTCAGTGGTTAAGGCTGGTGATGGGAGATGGCATCGTGCTTCCCTCTGTGGGGTTTCACGTGGGCTGGCCCAGCCTCATAGCTCTGGCTATATTGAGATCAGTGGATTCGCTGCTTGAGGGCTGAGGTTGCACTTGGAGGTCAAACAGCAGCCCCTGGCCACTGTCACATCTCCTTCTGGCTTCCATCCCAATGCTCAGCTCCTCTGTGTCTGTGTCATGCCACAGCAACTGCCCCCTGTGTGAGAGGAGGGGGCACCTCACTGCTCTGCTCTGGGTTTCCTCACCCAGCAATGCAGCGTTCCCGTTGCTCAGACTGAAAATTAAAGTAATTAAAAGAGAAACTTCCTTCCTCAGTCTGGACCGTGACCTCTTTGTCACCCGTGTAATGGGATGTGCAAGATAGTTTGAAAAACAACCCTGGAAGCGCTTTGCTACACCCAGACTGCCCCAACTTGCTGCTTTTGCATCATTGCTGCCAAGCTCGTGGCTCTCTGTTGGGTTACTTGGTCCCGGGGGGCTGGTTCAGGGAGCAACACCTGAGCTCTGGTTCAGCCTCCAGCAGTGTTTTTGCTCACTGAGCCTGTGGAGTTTTGTCTGCAAGTTAAACATGTTGTGCAGCTCTGCCTTTGGCCATCAGAGTGCAGCCTTCCCCCTCTTTTTCCCTGCAGCTGGGTCCTCTGAGCCTGCTGGTGATGGGGGTCGTGGCTGTGCACTGCATGGGCATCCTTGTGAAATGCGCCCATCACTTCTGCTACAGGTAAGGAGCAACTCCCCTTCTCAGCACTGCTGCTCCTACAGGTCTTCCCTTCCCAAGAAGTCCCATGGAGCCTCCCACCAGGAAGTTCCCTGTATTGAAACCTCTGTGGGGAACTGCTGCTGGGCTTTTCACTGGAACTGTTTACTCATTCCTGTCACCGTTTGCCTTGGGAACCAGCAGACAGGGCCGATGTGACATCCCTTCTCTCTTTCTCCTCTGGACAGGTTCCAGAAGCAGTTTGTGGACTACGGGGGTGCCATGATGTATGGGCTGGAGTCAACCCCCAGCGCATGGCTGCGGACACATGCCATCTGGGGAAGGTACCTGCTCCCCTGCTCCAAGCAGGGAACTTGTCTTTAAGCCCAGCTGGGACAGAAGAGCTGCTGGTCTCTGAGCTGTGTCAGCACACGAGCGCAAGAGCCGCATAACATTTTATGTCACACCTACCCTGGATGCTCGTTGTCCCGCAGGGGATAATGTTGAGGTCTTTGACCCGGTCCTGTCCCCACCAGATGTGGCTTACACTAAAGAAGGGGGAGAAGTAAGTCTCTGCTGCATAACAAAAGAGTAAATAACATGTACTGCATTGCTGGTGCTGAGGGTGTCTCATAGCTGCCCCGAGGGGTGCCACCAGCCCTGTGGTTTCCCACATCACATCGTACAGATCATTGCACATCAGATGCTGGAAACGTTCATCTTCTCCTGTGTCTGGGGAGCATTGTCTCCAGCTATGACAATTCAGCAGCAGACTGGAGATGCTAAACCTAAGGAGGAGACTTTTCTCCTGAGACTGCTCCTGACTCTTTGGAGGGGATGGGAGGGGGAGACTAGAGATCCTGATGTCTGTGGGGTTAGATGGACATCAACCCAGATCATTGAATAGGAGTGAGCTGGATGTGCTCTGGGGAGAGCAGCTTCACTACAGTGTTCAAGTCAGCCCCAAGCAGCCCAAATGGGTTCTCATTTCTGCATGGCCTGGCTGACAAATGGTCTTTTTCTTTCTCTTCTAGGCGCTTAGTGGGACTTTTCCTGATCATCACCCAGCTGGGTTTCTGCTGCGTGTACTTTGTCTTTCTGGCTGACAATCTGAAGCAGGTTAGGCTTACTCCCTCCTTCATGAGCAAGGGGAAGGCGAGAGGGTTTGTGGAGGTGTTTGGGTTATTCTTAGCTCCTGTGTCATGGCCCTTTTCTCCACCAAAGGTCTGGTTTCCATATCTGATGCTGCTCAGGAAGGTATTGCCCGGGTGTTTTGGAGGGTCAGAGGTTTTCCTGTTCAACCAGGGCAGGTGTTTCTGGGAAGCCCTGTGGCTTCGCTTTGTGTGCGGAGGTGCTGGAACCATCCATGTCCTGAGGGGAAGCAGGGGCTGTTCCTAATGAGGGAAGACAGGAGAGAGGTGACACAGGAGACTGTACCTGTGGTGTCCTGCCCACCTCAGTTAATTGCTTTATTGATACTCTGTGTAGGTGGGTGACGTATGGATACCAGGATCTGCTGTCAACCCCTCTTCTCCCTTTCCTGCACCTGTTTGTGTTCCAGTTTCTTTCCTCATCCCATGGCTCTGGAGCTTAATTACATCTTTAGGGACCAGGAGGAAATAAACAGAAACCCTGTTTTCTTACAGCTTGGCTCCCATGCTATAAGAAGCTGGGAATGAGGAATCCAGCATCTTGGTGCCTCGCAGGCACTGCTCAGCATTGTTCCCCTTTGTGCTCCCGCTCTGCTCTTGCAGCAGTGATCTGGTTGCTGCTACATTGCTGCTCCCACAGCTGGGAAACCCCTTGGCTCCAGTCTTGGAATTTTTTGGGTGGGGAGTGTTGCTTGTTTATTTTTGTGGTGGGGAACAGTGTGTGAGATGGGAGCAATGGTGCAGGTGGTACCTCAGGCGAGATCATTGCTGCTGTGCTGGGCAGAGCTTTGGTTTGGAGTGAGCTGTGGAGAGAAGGGGCAGGCTGGGGCTCTGTGCTGCCCTCTCCCATGGACGATGCTGATTTGTGCAGAAGCTCTTGAGTCTCTCCTCTGGGGCAGGACATGGTCCAGAGCAGGTTACATTAGTTTGCAGGCAGCCCTCTGCTGCAGTGGCCAGACAGCTCGGTTGTGGTTGCGTTGGTGATCCACAGCGTGCCCCTGGTCTAGGGAGGGATGGCTCAGCCACCTGGTACCTGGGGCAAAACTCTCTCTAGAGGTGAGCACGTGGCATGGAGTGCCTGTGGAATGACAGACCCCAAGGAAAGCATGTTTTCCTATGACGAAAACAAAGTTGGGGCCAGCAGTAGCTTCCAGATGTCCTTGAGTGGGAACAGGGAACTGAAGGGGTTTGTGACAGAGTGCAACGTGGTGAAGCAAGAGTAAAAGGACCTTTGAGGAAATAGCACTTAATGCCTCTTTCCTCTCTTCTCAACTGGCCTCGTGGGCAGCACAAACTAACCTCTGCCCTTGGTGCACTCGGCTGCCAAGTTCATGTGCTGAGCGAGCCTGGGCTCAGGCAGATTTTGCTGTCTCAGCTCAGATGCTGTGGCTAATCCTACCCCTGATCCTAGTGAGGTAACAGGGATTTGCTTCAGAACTACTTCAACCCGCGTTGCTTTGGTTTTAATCAACTAGCTCTGTTTGAAAGTGGGCCGATGGGGGAGTATTCTGACCCACTGGGATGGGCTGGCAAGATCCGTGGCACTCAGACCTGTGTGGTGGGCTTTGTTAAGCCTTCCTGTGCTTCCCCAGGTCATATCTGCAGCAAATGGGACCACCAATGACTGCAGCTTGAACAGAACAGTGGCCATGACCCCCACCATGGACTCCCGGCTGTACATGCTGTCCCTCCTGCCTTTCGTGGTGCTGCTCACGTTCATCCAGAATCTCAAAGTCCTGTCCATCTTCTCCATGCTGGCCAACGTGGCCATGCTCGGCAGCCTCATCGTGATCTACCAGTACATTGTCAGGGTGAGTGTGTATGGCTTCCCTCTGTCATTTCTGTGTTGTCCTGTGTTTTGGCAGGTGGAGGGAACTCAACGATGGGGTGTTTGCACACTGTGGGGTGCTGCTTGCTCCTGCGGGCACAGCGGTTACCCTCTGCTCCGCAGGGCTTTCCCTGTGGCGTCGGGCTGTGCTGGGGAGTGATGGGATCAAGCCAGGTCCTCCCCATCCTCCCTGTGTCTGAACTCTGCATGGGCTCTTTTCCAGGACATTCCTGATCCCAGTGGCCTGCCTCTAGCAGCAGCCTGGAAGACTTACCCTCTATTTTTTGGCACTGCGATCTTTGCTTTTGAAGGCATCGGGGTGGTAAGTCTTGGCGTGTGACAACGGGGCTGCCTGCACAGGAGGCTAAGCCCTTGCTTGGGCTTGCCACAGCCCCTGCTCTGTGTTGCAGCTGTATTTGCAGATGAACTTCTCTGACAGTAGCCCAAAATCTGGATGATGCTGTTAGCTTTAGCCTCCAGGCTATCTCCTGGGTCAAACCCTGTTGCTGGAGGAGCACATGCACCAAACCTCAGGAGGCTGGTTGCTGCTTTGAAGGTGGCTGTATCTGGCAGTAGATAGGGCTGTGCTGGGAATCACACTGGCAGCTGCCTTGGGCTCTGCTGGCTGACCTGCAGACGAGGAATCATCCTGAACCTTGTTACCAGGCTTGATCCTGAAGCTCCCTAAGTGGGAGGCCAAAAAGCAGGGCACAAAGAAGTGTGATCGGTTCCTTCCCACCCTGCTGCGGAGGCACCAAGATCTCCCTTCAGCAGCAGCATGGCCCCAGCCTGCTGTGGGGCTGGATTTGCATGAGCCTCTCATACAAGATGCTGTAAATAGACCACTGTGTCTGTGGCAAAAAAGGCTGGCTGGGTGGGTGGAGAGCTTAATGGCTCCCTGAGATGTTGTGGGTTGTTTCCGGGAGCTCCCTTCAAAGGAGTAAAAAATGTTTTCATCTCTTAATATAAGCTGGCTGTGTAAACACAGGCCTGGAGAGGGCCAAATCCATTGCAGGGGGAGTGTTTACCGAATGCTGTGCCTGGGGCAGGGGCCCTTGCAGGCAGTGAGGCACAAATGCTCTCTTCCTTGTGTGACTTTGAGGAGGAGAAGCAAATAAAAGCTTTTCTGGTCCTGCCTCCTCACCAGCTCTGCTGCTGTGTCTTTCCTTGAAATCCTGCCACCCAAGGACAGCAATAAAAATGTTTGCTGAAGTCTTACATTTTAAAGCAAGTGTTAGTAGTATAGAGGTGAGGGAGTTGCTTCTGTCATTCCTTCTTTTTATTGTCCTGTTTTGGTTGAAATCTGTCCAAACTTAATAGAAGACGAGGAAGTGTCTTGGTCTTTCTAGGTCTATGGGTAAAGTAAGACAATGTAACATGATGAGCCTGTCCCTGTGGGCATGGCTGGGCTGTTTTGGGGTGCAGAGTGGAATGTTACCAAGGTATGGGGCAGATGGCATCGCCCCAAGATGCCAGGTACTGATGGTCACAGCTCCTGCCAAGGGGAGGGAGCAGGTCCCTTCCTTAAGGCAAGGCCATCAGTGATCCTG
>NW_009943557.1:9054-29729 GCF_000696875.1 Nestor notabilis
CCATGCCAAGTGTGAAGGTCTCAAATGGGAACACAGAAATCAGGTCTCCAGTACAGTGGCTTTTTTAGCTGGGTTCCATGTGTGACCATCGCATCCCCTGGCATGCGGGGCTGTGCTTGGCCATGGTCCTGCCCCCCCCTGCTTTCTGGGGCTGAGGGGTACAGGGGAACAGGGGCAGCCTGCTTCTCTGTTGTCATCCTCCTCTTTCTCCTCTCTCAGGTTCTGCCTCTGGAAAACAAGATGAAGAACCCCCGGCAGTTCCCAGTCATCCTCTATGTGGGGATGACCATTGTCACCATCTTGTACATCAGCCTGAGCGTCCTGGGGTACCTGCGCTTCGGGGCGGACATTCAGGCCAGCATAACACTCAACCTGCCCAACTGCTGGTGAGTCCCCATGGGGAGTGCAGGGGCCAGGGGTGAGGAGAAGGGGTGGCAAGGAACATCGCTCCTTAGGAGAACTGGTCTGGATGAGCTTCAGAAAGGATCAACCGTGCCATATCCAACTGTCCAAAGGAGCTTGACAAGGGTTGTCTGATGTTACGGGGTAAAGAGAGGCTCATTGCTGTGGTGTCTGAGCTTGGTCTTGGCTCTGCAGCTCATGCTGCTTCCCTGGGGTCCCTGCCTGGTAGGTGCAGCTCCTGCCTATTTGTTGGAGCCTTGTGGCATCTTTTTTGGGGCTAAGCAGCACTCTGGATAGGAGATTTTGAACACAACCCCTGTGCAGCCATATCAGAAGGTGGCTGATCTGTGCAAAACCCACTTCTCTTCCACCAGTGAAGCACTTGGAAAACCACCCCAAAGCTGGGAGCTCCCAGAGGGGGCAAGATGTGATGTCTCCACATGTGGGCTGCGATTCTTGTTTGCAGCCCTGGAGCTCAAACTCCCACACCTGGGCTCTGTGTTGTGCCTGGATGCAGCTCATCTGAAGCCAATGCTTTGCCTGTGAGCACTGGTGCCATGAGGATACCCCTTCCTGAGCTCTGCAGCTCCCCAAACCTGTCTGTCCTCCTGTGGGTTCTGGCAAGGCCTCTTGAGATGCTGGAAATACACACGGCCTGACCCTGTACCTGCTAACCCAGAGGGGTTCTCTCTTCTCTGGCCAGGGCTGGTTTTCCTTGCAGCAAGTGGCTGGGCTTTGTACTAGTCTGTCCCTGGGGCTGAGTGGTTGGCTCAATGTCACAGCTCCATAGTCATCCCAGAGGAGGAATGCAAGCAGGTTTTCTTGCCTTTGGGACAAGAAGTGTGGAGCATGCACATACTGAGAACAAATGCCTTTTCCAGCTTGCTGCACCTGGGATTTTATGAGGAAGTCCTGAAAAACTCATTTCTACTGCTTCTTGCGACACGCTGCTTTGGGATGTCTGTGGGGCAGGATGTGGTGCTGACAGGCGAGGAGGAGCTGGAGAGAAGCTCTTCTACACACTGCAGAGGTTCCACTTGCACAGCAGCACCTCCTGCACGTGGTGTGGAGCTGGGGCTGTGGATTGGCTTTGGTGCCATGAGGTTTCTTGGAAAGCCATCCTGCAGCAACAGGGTTTCTTCAGGTTTGTCTGGGAGCATTTGAAGTTCAACAGTTTCTCTTTGATGTCTCTTCTGGCTTGAAATCCTGCAAGAGACCAGTGTGAGAACTGAAGCTGGGGGAGCCTGTCCCCTTCCCCAGCCCACCTTCTCTGCTGTTAGCAGCTGCCCATCACTTTGCACCATGACTTGCTGCCTCTTCCCCACTGTTGAAACAGATTTGGGCAGGACTCTTGTGAGTCACTGCTGGGCTTCCATGTGCTGACCTTGTAGGACAGTGCAGCTGGAGCTGTGGAGAAAGCAGACATTTGAAAAAACAGCCTGGGTTGGCTTTTGGTTATTGCAAGGAGGGTTTCTTTCAATTCGAGTGCACAGACTTCCATTCATGCTGGATCCGTGTAGTGACTGGACTGCTGGGTGTTGTTGTGGCAGAAGGTCCTGCTCTTGCCAAGAGCCTTGCCTTGTCCCCTGTAGGGGCTGGAGCTCTGCCAGGTCCCTGTTCTCAGTGAGGAGGGATGGGGCTGGTGAGAAAACTTGCCTGTGTTGCGGGACATCTGGATCCCACCATGCCAAGCACAGTAGGTGTGAATCCCATCCCCTCAGCAAGCTCTAAGGGGAGATGTGAAGGGGATGAAATGCTGCTGTTTCTTCTGAAAGGTCAGACCCAGGTCTTGGGCTCTGCAGGGCACCAAGTCATGCCACAGCCTGTAACATCTGCTAACCTGTAATGTTGTATGGGGGCTTCTGTGGGAAATCTCAGCTTTGTTTGCTCTAAAGGATGATGTTCCCTTAGAAAAAGGATGATGGGATTTGTGTGACTTGCCAGGCTGCAGGAAATCCTATTTCAAATGCATGTTTCTAGGAATATCCATACTTTCTGTCAAAGGACTTTTCTGGAAAACAAACCTAAAACCAACTGTAGGAGATGGGTGAAGACTTGCTCTTGAAATGAGTGTTTTGCCCATCCTGCTTTTCCTGTGGCTTTTCTCCCCAGCAGTAAAAGGTGTTGGGCTGCAGAAGCTGGTCATAAGGGCTGTGGGTGAGAAGTCCTGAGCTTTGCCTGTGGTGTGGGAGACAAGATGAGGACCATGGCACAGATGCTGCATCCTTCCTTGGTGGTAGCCAATGCTCGGAGGTCTCTAGAGCAGATTTGATGAGTGTGTCAGGAATCGTTGGGTTACAGGGTGACTAAGGGCTTTTCCAGCCTCATTTCTCCATAACCGCAGCTTCCTCAAATGAGGAGTGTGTCAGTTCCCAGTACACAGGTCTAACCACAGCCTCCACAACACTGCACTGCTGTGCAGAAATCCCTCCTTGCATCCTCGGGAGCGTTGCTTCACTGCACCAGCTGGAGAGTGAAGAAATGCTCTAGCGAGGGGGAAGATGTTTGGTTGCATATGGCCAGTTGAAGGTAGGTAATGACAGAGCTCTGTGTCAAAGGAGGGTATGCCATTCCTTGCAGCTTTTTGGGATGGCTGCGTGTGGCTGCCTGGGTTAAGCATGTGCTTGCTGTGGTTGGCAGAGCAGTGCCTCTCCAGGGCCCTGCAGTGGACCTGTGGGTCAAAGCTAGTGCTCGAGCTCTTTCTCCTCTTGGTATTTAAAATGCCCTTTGAGCTTGTTATCCTGGTTCCTGACCTGTGCAGATTCGGTAGCCAACCTTCCTCTGTAACTTTTTTAATAAGATCTCTTAATTGTAGATTGCCCTGGAACACTTTATGGTTTTACAGCATCATTTTACTGAAAATACAGCTTTAAGATATGCAGTTGTGGGGTAGGTGGCTCAAGTCACGTGTGGCTATGTGGACGCACTCTGGACTCTCAAGTCTTTGTCTTTAGTTTGCTTATGGAACCACAGGGCACATGTAGCTCAGAGAGGGCACTGTCCACCACAGATCATTGAGTCTACCCTCCTGCTCAAAGCAGGGCCAACTTGTATTTTGAATATCCATAAAGAGTGGGGTTCCCCACTTCTCCAGGCATTTGTTTTGATGCTTAACTACCCTTTTGGGATGCAGCTCTGTCCTGTTGCCTCTGGTTCTTCTGCTGTGCAACTTTGAAAAGAGCCTGTCTGTCTTCTCCGTGCCCTCCTATTAGGTAGCTGAAGATAGCAATAACATCCCCCTTAATGTTCTCTCCACGCTGAATGAGCCCAGGTCTTGCAGTATCTCCTTGTGTATCATGTGCTCCAGCCACAGCTACCTTAGTAGCCTCCACTCAAGTTGCTGTGTTAGGTCAATGTCTGTTCTGTCTTGGGAATCTCAAGACTGGGCATGATACTCAAGATGCAGCTTCACAAGACCCAAATGAAAGTAATCCCTACCCTTAACCTGCTGGCTATGCTTTTGCTAACATAGCCTGGTATGTGATTGACCTTAATCACTGCAAGGTCCTGCTGCTGGCTCATGGTCAGGACCTCCAGGTCATGTTCTGGCCAGATGCGAAGCTGGACCTCAGCCTTTCCCATGTGTGGGATTTTGTGTTTGCTTTTGAACTTTACCCATGGTACCACATTGTTTAGGTCCTGCTCCAAGGTGTGTCAGTCATTCCCTCCAGTTCAGTCCTGTTGGGAACTTGCTGACATCGTGCTCTGGGTTGTCAAGACCTTATCCAGGTTCACTATGAAGATATATACATGATTGCCCCTTGGCAAATCCCCTCTGGCTTTTCACCCTGTACAATATGTACCTGGAAATGGATGCCAGAAGGACTTAACAGATCAAGGTGAGGCTGATTAGCCTGTAGCTTCCCTCATTCTTCTTGAAGGTGGATATGATTCTTCTTCCCAGGCAGCAGGACCTCTCCCTGATTACCCTGCTCTTTTAAAGATGATAAAATAGCTTCAGGCTGATGTTGGCCACAATCTTGAATATATCTGATCTGGTCCCATTCACTTAGGTGATCCCTAACTCCATCCCCTGTGATTGTGGGAAATATTTGACTGCACCAGACTCTGCCACTAGTATTCAAAATTGTCTTGCATGTGAATACTTGAACTTCTCTGGTTTGAGACTGCTGTTGTTTGCTGAGAACCAACATACACAGGGACAATGGCTTGTGCCTAAAGAAGGTGAAGGCGTATAAGAAGGCAGGAAGAGACAAATTCCTTCCTCAGCTTGGATCCACTTCATACTTACCCAAGTGGTATGGCCAGGACCTGTGTTTCCTGCTTGGTAAGCATGTCCTGAACTGGGGACCAGGTGGTACCATATATGAGGTAACTGGATATCACTCCTCTTTTGGAGAGGCTTTTTCAGCTGCTGGGGAGCTGAGGGCAGAGATGGGGCTGGGAGATGGCTTTATGGCCACCTATGACAGGCTTTGACCTGCAGTCATGCTTGTCCCCTGCTGCATCGCTGTAGGATGTGGGACATGGTGAGATCTGACTCGGGGTGAGCCTAAGCCTGCAGCCTGTCTGCGCTCTGCCTTCCTTCTGCTCTGCCCAAACTGCTCGTTCAGCTCTCTTCCCCCCAGACATGTGTTATGCAGCATGCCCAAAATAGCTGCTCTTTTTGTTTTATGGAGGAGGTTCATTTGCAGGTGGTGGTGTGACATTTGTATCCCATTTGCTCTATAAGCCCAGACTTATCCCAGTGGTTCTGTCCTCTTCCTCCTCCTCAGAAGCCAAGCAGTAATTGAAATTGGTGAAATATTCATGGCTGCAGCTGATAAGCCTCTTTGAAGATATTCTTCATCTCCTGTTATAACAGAATAAAATGCAGCTGGTTACAAATAGGAGAAAAGGAAGCTTTTTTCTTCTTTCAGCTCAGAGGCTGGATGAAGGTCAAGGTGAGGAACCTCTGGGGATGGATGCAAACTCATTCTCGGTCACAGGCCAAAAGTCAGGATTACGGGCTTTTGGCAGTACCAGTGCTAGTGGGTATTTAGGTGTTGTCTGTGTGGGGCAATCATGACAAAGGCCATCCTGTGCCGCTGCAGACCTTGCAGAGTGCAGCCTGCTCAAGTGGAGAGGGTGATATGGAGCAAGGTACCCTGGAGGTCTTATTTTGTGGAGCTAAGGGCAGTGTGGCACACATGATGCTTGACAAGTTAAGTACCTACTTACATTTCTAGATGCTCAAGTGAGGCTCCTGGTCCCTTGGCCAAGGACACCTCAACTTTCCCCGTGTCTTGCAATGAGTCAGGAGCAGGACAGTGGTTTGTCATGGTTGGTTGGTTGGTTATTTATTTTATTTTTCCAAGAACTCTTAATATCTGTGTCCATGGGTTTTCCCAGGGGGAAGCAGCACTTGAAAGGCTGATGATTCCTTAGTCTAAAAGCCTCTGATTATGTACAGGGGCACGTGTTACTGTGGCTTGGAGATTGTGCTGTCTCCTTGAAATCTTTTGGCCAAAAAGGGGTCTATGGACTTGAATGCGTCACCCCTAATTTTCCAGGAGACTGTTCAGGAGGGGAGACCATTGTCACACAAAAGTTCCTCTTGGCAGAGCGTTTCTATTCTGCTTTCTGCTGTTGATGCCACAGGTATTGGAGCAGAGTGTATCTCACGGAGCCTTCTCCTTCTTGTTTGCAGGCTGTACCAAGCTGTCAAGCTGCTCTTCTCCTTTGGGATTTTCATCACCTACGCTGTGCAGTTCTATGTGCCCGCTGAGATCATCATTCCTCCCCTCGTCGCCCGGGTGTCGGAGCGCTGGGGCTGGCTGGTCAACCTGCTCCTCAGGGTGGCCCTGGTTGGCGTGACCTGTGAGTACAAAGCAGCTTGTCTGAGTTCCCCTATGAGGATGTGGGACATCTTCCTGCTGTGGGCTTTTGGTGCTAAGAGCTTTCACCCCTTGCCTTGCTGCCTCATAGCAGGGAGTCTCCTGGACCTTGCTAACGCAAGCCTGTAGGCCAAGGTGGCCTCCAAGGAGCTGCAGCAGTGGTCCTCTGCCCCCTCTATATGCGACCAGTCTTCCCACATCTTTTGGTGCCTGCAGTGAGGCTCTGGTGGAGCAAGCTGCTGGGCTCAAGCCTCGTGGGCCTTTGGAAAAGGTGTGGAGCAAATCAGGTGCAGAAGTATCTGATTTTGGTTGGCTTGATTCCTGACGGCTAAATCCTTGCTGTTGTCAGCACAGCTGAAATGCTTGACTGAGCTCCCTGGCGTCATCTGCTGAAAAAGAGCTTTTCTCTGCTGATGTGCCAGAGTTGAGCATCAGGGACCTTCCCAGCATCCCAGCTGGCTTTGGTCTGGGTTTGAGAGGAGTGTGATGCTAACTCAAAGGCGGTGGAGTGGGCTGAGAGCAGGGTGCTGCTGGTTTCTGGGCTTTCACTAATGATGGGCCATTGAGCTGCATTCACAGAGGCGAGCAAAGCCTCATCTCCTCTGTGCTGAGTTCCTGAAGCACCTTCTGCCTCAATGCCTGCAGCTGGAGGGATGGTGCAGGGTGAAATCCTGCTGTGCTGGGCCATGTACTCTGGTCAGGCTTGAAGCCTGCCAGCAGGCTGGGAGCCTCTCCTGGAGGGTGTTGGGGTTTGCCTGGCCAGGGAAGTGAAAGCTTGGTGTGATGGGATGGCTGTACCCTCCTGTCTCTGTGTTGGTGTAAGGATGCTGGTTCCTTTGTGCCTCCTCCCCTTACCCTTCCCTGTAAGAGATGGCTGTGGCTGTTGCTGAGGATAAAAGCAATTGGGGGGGTTGCATGAATATTCATCAGCTGAATGCGTGGCTGCAGAACAAGCCTGCATCGTGGCTTTGGCTTCCAAAGAGAGGATGCAATTTAGCGTCTTTTAAGCTTAGACTTCAAAACCAGCACACTTAAAACCCCTTTGAATTAATACCTGTGGAAAGCATGACCGTTGCCCCGGAGGCTGAGGGCTGCAGCTGGTGCTTCAGCTCTGCCTCTTTTAGAGGGGGTTAATAGTTTTGTTTGCTTCAAGTCCAAAGAGCTGTGTGGGGTGGGCTGAGGATGCTGCTGAGAGCTCTGCTCTCCCTGCAGGCTGCTGGAGCAGGGATGCTGCTTGCAGCACAGACCTGGCAGAGCCCTCCTTTGGCCCTGTGCAGGGCTGAGCACTGGGATAAACTTCCTCCAGGTCAGCTCAGTGGGGACCTTTGCTGCTGTCCCCCATGGTGGAGGGAAGGTTTGTCTCTAGGTTTATCCAGATGACAGCAGGGCTGGAATGTGGTGTTGTGCAGGAGCATCTCCTATTTGTGCCCATGCCTGCTGTCAGCCTCCCAAACTTTTAATCTCCTGTGGTGCTATGGGTGATCTTTGGCTCAGGAAGGCTCCATCAGCCTGTAGCTGATTGCCAGGGTGAAAACAAATCCCACTGGGAAGGAGCCCCGAGATGTCCCTTCTCCACCGAGGCTGTAGCTGCCATGTTTCTAGCTGTCTCCTATTTCTAAGCAGAGCTTTCAAAGCAATAAACCAGTATTTGATTAAATACTGAAGTCTGCTTTGCTTGCAGAGGGTGCTCTTCTGTCATGCAAAGCTCTGCTTGTCTTTTCCTCAGGCTGTGTTTGACTTAGAAGCAGCAGCGATGCTCTCCAGTGCCGAGGTTGCCTCGGATGGGGATCTTGCTCAGTGTGTGGTGTTGAGGGGCATTGTGGTGGTGGCTGTGGGCTGGTTGGAAGGAGAAGGCACCATCCCTCTGTCCTCCCCTGGCCCCGAGCAGGAGCAGAGGGAGCAGAGTTTGCACTGCTGAGTGCAGAGCTGTCAGAAGTCTCCTGGGGGATTTTCCTTGGCTGCAGATACTACCTAACAAATGTTCTCCTCGGGGCTGTGCCGTGGGCGCTCTGCTGCTGGAGCAGCTCTAAACACATGCAAACCACATTGGTGTATTCAGGGTGAGGGGAGAGGGCTTTTTCTTCCCTTCCCCTGCTTTTATAGGGTTTCTGAGGCTTTACAGCTCCCCAGGTGCGGGGGGCAGGAGTCCTGGCTCTCACAAAGGGGGCCAAGGATGCTGTGGCTGTTCTTCTGCCAGCGGCATCTGTTTGCTGGAGCACCCATGCTGAGCCCTGGAGCTCACCGGTGCCCAGGGTGACAAGAAGAGTTTGGTCTGCATGCTGCGCTTCGTTAACTCAATGCAATGGCTTAATTGCTTGTTGGGGAGGAGAAAATATATGTAACCCCATCTTCAAAGTTCTTGCGTCAGGGAGAAGGGCAGAGGGAGGATTCAAGCAGATCCCTGAGGTGGGGTTTTGCTTGCTTTGACTCAGGGGAGGAGGGTCTTTGCCATCTGGGAATCATCAGTGCTAACGTGATGTCTGCTCCCTCTCCAGGCGTCCTGGCCATCCTCATCCCGCGCCTGGACATCGTCATCTCACTGGTGGGCTCCGTCAGCAGCAGCGCCCTGGCTCTCATCTTCCCCCCGCTGCTGGAGATCGCCACCTACTACTCCGAAGGGATGCACCCCCTCGTCATCGCCAAGGACGTCGCCATCAGCCTCTTCGGCTTCGTGGGCTTCGTGGTGGGGACGTACGAGGCGCTGGTGGAGCTGGCAGCGCCCGCGGCCACCGTGGTGAACGCCACCAGTGCCGTGGTGCAGTGACGGTCCCCTGCCCGCCCGGGTGCCACGCTCTGGGCGCAGGGGCTCCGGGAGATGCTGGTCTCCTGGGAACGGTCTCCCCTCTCCTCGTGGTGGGGTTGGTCTGCGAGAGGACAGGGCTGCCCCCCCAGCAGCAGGGTCCTGTGCTGGGCTCTGGCTGTGGAGGTGAGATCTGGTCTGGGGCAGTGCCTTCCCTGGGGGCTTTTTGGGTAGGTGATAGAGCAAAACAGCCCCCTCGGCCCCTGTAAATAGTCACTTTCAGAGGGGAGCAATCCTGGGGATGTGGATTTTGATTATATATTTCATTCTTAAATCCCACCCTTTCTATATATCCCCCATCCCTTCAGCCAGGGTGGGAACAGGGACTGCTCTATTTTGTGCCAGTTTGTTTGGTTTTGTTTTGTTTTTTTCCCTGAGCACTTTATTTTTACAGCAACAGAGAAACCTCAGCTCAGGTTGGAGAGTGTGGAGCTGCCTCCTCACCTTGTGGGGAGTGTGGGCAGAGCCCGAGGTGTGGAGCATCCCGGGAACCCCAGCATTCCTGTGCTGGGATCCCCAGACATGGGCATTAGCTCCTGCTGTGCTCCAGCTCTGTTTCCAGCTGCCTGAGGGGCTGTGCAGGGCCTGAAGCTGTGCACTGGGTACATCCTTGGCATGGGAGAGTTTGCTGAACCCTATCCCATGCTTTCAGTAGTGACACTTCTTTTTCCTCACATAACGCACAAGTACAAGGCTTTTGGAAGCATTAGAGAACCAAGGCTTGTGGGGAGCAAATGGGCTCCTCTGCCACAAGGAGGGTCCAACCTGGCTGCCTTCAGCTGGGAGCCCTCTCCCTGTGTGGGATGGGGTGTCCTCAGGGGTCACCACTTGCTGCCTGCACACTGCTAAAACACATTGCCTTGTTCCCAGTGCACACATCAGCTGTGTCTGCAGGCTGATACTGGATGTCAAATCACACTCAAAACCCCTATTTTTTTTACCCTTACTCCCCCTACATCCTCTACCCAAGCTCCTGTCTTCCAGTAGGACGCAGCTCTCTGGTGCTTCTCCCTGTGCTCCTGTTGCTTCTTGCATTGTGGCTGGTGCATGCCTGGGGGGGTGGTCCCCGTTATGCTGCTGCTTTCCTTACTCGGCGAGCCAAGCTTCCTCCCTGGGGAGTTTCCTTGCCTTTCTGCTGGGTTTCTTTGTTTCTAAGACAAGAGAGCAAATGCATCCTCCATGGGATGTCTTCTAGTAGTGCAAAAAAGTTTTGGCTGAGCCACCCCTCTGTAACCCTGTGTCTTGGCCAAACTCCTCCCTTCCAATGCAGCATCTTCCAAACACTGGCAGTGCGATGGCTTCCTTTGGAGAGCCTTTATCCCTCCATCCTGGCACAGCCATATCTTCCTGGCGGTGTGAATATAGCACTGGCATGCTGCATTCCTATCTTTGATGGAGGATGAGTGAGGCTTGGGGTTATTTTTGGTGTTTGACCCACTTCTGGGAGGAGAAGGCAGTGCTGAGCGGTGTCCCTGCCTCCACGATGTGTGGTGTTTCAGTGTCTTGCACTGTGTTCCCTTTGCTGGTCCTGCTTTGGGTGCCCTGTGCTGGTGCATGGACCCAGGGGCAGGGTAGGTCTGTGCCATGCTGCTCTTCCTTTTCCAGCCCCATACCTGCTCACTGCATCTCTCAGGGCTCACTTTGTCTCCTCAAAGTCTGCGCTGGTGAAGGTTTCAGCATGCTCCGGCATCGCTTGGTCGTGAGCAGAGCAAAGCTTTAAGTCAAACCCTCCATCTGGAGCAAACACTCAGGTCTGGGAGGGGGCTCCAGGGCACGCCACAGACAGAAGTGCAATACTCACATCCATCACTGCATACTGACCCCAGTGTGGCCCTTGGGGTTGGGTTTGGGTGCAGAAATGCCACCCTTGGCAGACCAGGGGATGTTTGATGCCTGCCCCCTGCTCTGTTGGGGCTGGCCACATCTTGGGCTACAACTGTGTCCCAAGGGCATGTCCCCTGCCTGACACTGGGCATCAGTGGGTTTGCTGGCATCCTGGCATCCAAACTCACTTTGCACTCAGTGGTGAGGGCCTCATTTCCAATGAGACTGGGATATCACAGCAGCAGTAAATGGTTTTGCAATTCTTCACTTTATGGGGGTGTTCAGGGGCTGTTTGGAGATGGGGCCAGACATGCTGGTGGGGCACATGGTGTGATGGGCTCTGCTGAGCCAGGAAGTCCTGGCACAGGACCCAATGGACACGAAAACTTGACACTTGCGTATCGTAGGCTGCTCTGTAACCATGGAACTTGTAGATATAGAAATGATTAATGTATGTGTCTCGTGCCGATGGATATTGTCAGCGTACAGTGTGTGTAGCTGCCCAGTGGAAGAGCTGGGGCTGCACAAAAATCATGTATCTTACTTTAATCAATAAATATGATTTATTTTTTATGTGGAAATGCGCTGGGCTGTGACATGGGGGCTTCTCTTCCATGAGGCAAGTGCAAAACTACCTGGCAGGACCTGGGCCAGGAATGGAGCATGCCATAATAGCATCCAGCATCGGGGGTCGGATGATCTTAAGGTCGCTTCCAACCCTAACTATTCTGTGATTGCTGCAGCTTGGCTTATCCTCATGTTGCTGAATAATTGATGCTACTTTGGTGTGTCCTTAGTGGGGCTATTTGGGAAATCAGTGCTAAAAAAGGGTAGTGTCTTGAAGCTGTAGCAGAAAAATCTCTTTATGCAGAGTAATGGGGAGTGTGGTCCTGGGAGGGGGACTGGAGGCCATCTGAACCCCAGGGCAGGAGGAGCATCTGAGCACAGGCAGCTCCTGGCCACCCAGGTATTACTGACCATGGAGAGTCACCATGGCTGGATCCACGGCCATCCTTTCTTCAAGGGTTGAGCACAGCAGGGCTGCCCCCACTCCATGAAATGGCTTTGCTGAGGCTGCCTCTATTCAGGTGCCATTTAGCATCATCCCTGTTGGCCTTGCTCTCCCCTGCACTGCAGCTGCCAGCCAAGGGGACCCTGGGGAGCTAAAGTCAAGAAGTTTTATTAAAACCAGCCATAAGCCCATCCTGTAGAGCAAAGCTGAGCTGGGGACCTGCACAGCTGCAACCTATTGCTCCTTACCCTGGCTGTAATGTGGGATTAACCCCAGCTGGGGTGGGGTAGCAGGGCTGGGGTGGGAGGTCTGGGCATTGCAGGTGATGCTCGTCCTGCAGCAGCACTTCAGGCAGGAGGGAGGCTGTCCTGCCATTCTCTTCTCGACCTCTCTGTGTGATGAGCCCCGCTCAAGCCAGCAGCAGATAGGATGTTGTGGTATCCTTGGGGTGTTTTGGGGAGTGGAGTGAATCCCAGTGCTGCTGCAGGAAAAATGCAAGAAGAAATGATTTCTGGTTTATTCTGGTCTGTGAAGAATGAGCAACAAGGGGTTTCACATGTCTTTGCTCTTAAGAGCAGCAAAGGAGGAACAGGGAAACTGGGGCTGCATGAGTTTACGTTGAAGGCTGTCCCACCCTGTCAGCTATAGGTGCTTGGCTGCCATGGGGCATGAACGTGGTTTCCCTTTTGGTAAGGAAGAGGTCTGGGAAATCCAAAGCAAACGTCTGTGTGCACCCACCTACTGCACCCAAACAGTGTTTTGGGGCTCCCAAATGATGCCCTGGTCCTTGTTGTGGGCATGCAATTGTGTGATCTCCCCTCCTGCTCCTGGTGTTCGTGCTCTGTTCCCACTTGCACTGCCTGTATGATACACTTAGTATCTGTGTGCCCTTCTGCCTTGGCATGGGGCTGGCCCTGAGGGATCCTCAGGGCTGGGACCGTCCCCCCTCATCAGTCACTGATGGGGTCACTTGGCACCAGTCTTGGAAACTGAGATGGATAATGCTCTCCAGTTGACAATGAGCCCTGTCTTGCTATTTTGGTACTTTGAAGGAGATGCTGGGATCCAAGAAAAGCTGTTATTCCCTGTGCTGGAGCTGGACAGTGATGTCCTATTTACAAGGAAATCCCTGAGTTACCAAATATAATCATAGTAGTAAAAAAATCCAAACTCTTTTAATACTTTCCAAAAATTGACAACAAAAAAAGTTACATCAAACAACCAACCAAAGAAAACCTCTCACAAAGCAACGATACATTTCCAAGCACAGGGACATACGGACAAACCCACGCTCAGCAGCCTCGGTGCCCTGCCACAGCCATGTGGTGCTGGTCAGTCTTTCTGGGACACGCCAGGGAGCCCCATCCGGGTGGCAGGACCATGCACTGCTGTGTTCAGCGTGGGACCATGACAGCCATGGGCACATGTCAGTGCTCACGTCCTCAGGGCAGGGTCTCCCTTATTCCCAAGAGCACAGCCTGCCTGGGCAGGGATCGTGCTTTGCTGCTGCACTGGTTTGAGTCTGTGGGTGGTTCCTGGTGTGATGAAGCTTCTTGCTTGTTTTTAATACAGAAATGGGCTTTTTTTTTTTTTTCTTTTTCTTTTTTTCTTGGACTTCTGCTGGCCAAGTGAGGGATGTGCTGATGGGACCAGCCGCATCCCCTCATCTCCCTCCCTGCATCAGGGAGCAGACATGGAAGAGGGTTTGCACCAGCTGATCCATTCCACCGGGCAAATTGTTGGCTTGATGCAAGCCCTCGGAGCCAGAGCAGGGTAGCTCTGCTATCCCACATGGGGCATTCCCAGGCTGTGCATCACTAGTCCTTTTGCACCTTCTCCACCATGACTGCTGCCATACCTGCAGTGCTTGCCCTCCTCCTCATCCCTGTGGCCAGGGAGCCTGGGGTGGGAGGAGGTGGCATGCTGCGGTCCTGCTTGGTATCCGAGAGAGTCCCCTTGGCAAGGAGGCAGGTTAGTCATTGGCATCCCAGGAGCATCCTGTGTGTCCGGGCAGTGGCTGGAGCATTTCCCCTCCATTTGCAGCAGGAGCACGGTGTGGGGAAAGATCCAGCCAAACTACAACCCAGCCATGCAGGGGGAGATGCTGCAAGGTGGGGGAGACACATTAAGCCTCCCTTCAGCAGCACATACCAGCCCCCTGCACACTGTTCTGCACGGAGATGCGCTTCTCATCTCGAGCATCATCCCCCTGTTAAAACATCACCTCCTCGCAGCTCCCGTAGTCGCTCTCCACCATGTCGGAGCCCTCGTAGTTGGGGGGTGGAAGGGGCTGTGCTCGGATGCTGGGCTGGTGGCCCACCTCGCAGTCTGCATATGAGGGCTGGGCCACGCTCAGGCGCATGCTCACCCGCTTGTACCCGGGGTCAGGCTGGTATGGGACACCCTCGCCCTGCACCAGTTGTGCTGGGTAGTAGCTGATGGCTGTGTATTCGTTCTGGCACTGGGAGGCTCCCATGTCCACGGGGCCGAGTGGCAGGAAGTCCTCCAGGTTCTGGTTGCTGTAGCGGGGCGGGATGGGGGCCCGCTTGTTGCTCTGGTCCAGCGGGAAGGGGAAGCCCCCATAAAGAGCAACCGGCTCCGTGTCTGCCGGTGGAGGAGGAGGGGGGGGAAGAGGAGGGTGGGAGGAGGATGCGGGGGGACCTTGAATGATCTCGTAGTGGGAATATTCCTGGACATCTGATGACAGGTACCGGGGGGGCCAGTAGGTTGTTTCTGCTGGGTAGACTGGAATAAGAGAGAGTTGTGTTAGCTGTAGTTCAAGCTGTTGTTTTCCCTCTCCTGCTCTCCCGCTAATTCCTTCTGTGGGGGAAGAGGAGGGTGGGAGGAGGATGCGGGGGGACCTTGAATGATCTCGTAGTGGGAATATTCCTGGACATCTGATGACAGGTACCGGGGGGGCCAGTAGGTTGTTTCTGCTGGGTAGACTGGAATAAGAGAGAGTTGTGTTAGCTGTAGTTCAAGCTGTTGTTTTCCCTCTCCTGCTCTCCCGCTAATTCCTTCTGTGGACCCTGAGCCTGCAGGAGATGTGACACACCAGGGAAGAGAGATGTAGGGACAGGGGAGCTGTAATTGCTGCTTTGGGAATTGAGGGGACTGCTGTGCTGAAGCAGTGTTCCCACCAGCCTTTAGCCATCCACTACTCTAGCACCCAAAAGATACACTTCATCGTGCCGTTCAGATGCAAGAAGCTTGCATGATGTAGGGATGGGGCAGAGCAAGTGATCCACTGGATCTCTCCTTTCCCTGTAGTTACTCTTGTGAACTCTCTTCTAGCAGTGTACATTGGTGATGAATTCCTGCATGGAGAAAAGCAGTAACCTTGCTGTCTGGAGCTATGCAATGTGTTTCCCTGAGGGTGAGATCCCTCTGCCTACAAGTATCGAAGTATTTTAGAGAACTAAAACTCCCTCTGACTTTTAGGATCTTAAGTTTCAACCCTTAACTTCACTATTCTCTTTTATAGGGTCTTTTGACCCAGGATGTGTGGGAATCCAGGCTATGCATTAATGTTTTCCCTGCTGATTGTGTATGAAATTGAGGAGGTTAAAGCTGAAAACTGGGATGTACTGGTGAGGGCTTGGGCACCATTTGCCTGTTTTGCCTGGCTTTAACCAACACCTTTGGTCCCTCGTGCTTGCAAACCTTAAAGCCACTTCACAAGGGGAAGAGGGATGTCTAAGAGCAACAAAAGCCAGTGTCTACTGACCCATCTCCTCCCTGGCCCAAGTGCACTTGATGAAGGACTCGTTGTCGGAGTTGGAGGGGGGTGCAGCAGGGGGCAGGTTGGGTGCCACGCTGCACACGATGGTGCCCCTGTGCTTCGGGGCATTGGCCGAGTTGAAGGTGACGAATTCGGGGGTGTTGGTGGGTTTGCGCTGCTCCGGCGTGCCCCGGTCCAGGTTGTTGTGCGCTGCATCGCTGAGGATGTTGAGCTCGATGGGTGGCACAGCCTGAGTGCCCACACCTACGCTCTTGGAGAACTCGCTCTTGGAGAGCAGGTCAGGGTCCTCCCGCGCCACGGGCTTGTGTGCCTTGGCCCGGTGGCGGTAGCGCTTGCGGATGAGCACGAAGGCCACGGCCAGGATGGCCACCCCCAGCACGCCGGCCACGATCTCTGCGATCTCCTCGGGGCCCACTGCCCACTGCGTAGGCACGATGGCCGGGGTGATGATGGGCTGCGTGCAGTAGTCCCCCTGGTAATCTGATGGGCAGATGCAGTGCACCGAGCCCTGGCTGCTCACGCAGCGCCCGGAGTTTCGGCATGGGTTGTCTTGGCATTCCTCAGCCAGCTTCTCGCACCTGTAGGGAGGAGAAGATGGAGACAACCACAGTCAGCCTGGGGATGCAGCATCCTGCTCAGGGTTCTGACTTATATCAGCTAAGGGTGCTCCATCCTTGTCTGCTCTCTTTCCTTAGATTCATATTTGCCTCTCTTAGCAGAGGACCATGATCCTTGAGTATAAAATGATGCTTTTCAGGGGGATATGTTTTACAGGATGGTCCTATTTTTCAGTCATATGCAACAAATTAAAATGGGGGGTGTCCTGCCTCAGAGGATTATTTGGACATTCTAGGGATAACACTGCATAGAGAGATGCTCGTGCCCTGTTAAATTAAGGGAGCACAGTGTCACTCTGAAAGTGTGTTAACGTCTTATGAAGCCTCATATGTCCTTCAGGCTCTGTGGGGGTCTCGGGATGATCTGTGGATGTTTGCAGGTTGCAGTGAACATTTGGGGAACATCTAGCCTGAGAAGTGCTGATGCACCCTTGTTGGGGAGGCTTGTTTGGCATCTTAAGGATCTGCAGAACTGGGACTGAATTTCTGATTCTCTGTCCTGCTCCACCCCACACAACCTAAAAGTTCCCCAACAGTACAGGGAACCTTTCCTTCCAACTGTGACGGGCTCCCCCTGCTAGGGGGAATGTGCAATGCTCTGTGGGCTTTCCTTCCTTTTCTTGTTACTGAACAAACTCTGTGAGGTTTGGGCTCCTCTTTCTTAGTGTTTTTGGGTGCGTGAGCTCGTGGTGCTGCACCTGAACGACTGGTGATTTTGGATATCACGCTGCCGCCTAATGCCCAGCTATATGCTTTCAGTCCAAAAACAGCATGAATAATTTGTGGCACTGATTCAAAGGATCAGTGCTCATCCTGGCTAAATGGGGCAGAGGGATGAGCTGGATGTGATACTGTTAGAGCTTGTGCTGGGTATCCCTCACCATGCTGGGCTGGAGGCAGGACAGGGGGGCTCGGAGGGGCATTCAAAGCATCTGTGAAGAGAGGAGATTCTTCTGCTTTCCCTCCTGCTCAGAGGAGATGAGCACAGAGAGGCAATGACCACTTGATGGCAGAGCTGTTTATGTCCTAGTCTACTCAGCTCTGCCTTTGAACGCAATGCTCAAGTACACACAGTTTGCAACTAGTCCGTGTCTGGACCTGGTGAGCTCCAGAAATGTGCAATGGTTGTTGGTACAGGCCATGTTTTCACCCTTCAAGGGATGTCACCCATCCCAAAGCCTTCCTGGACCTTACCTTTCGCCCAGGTACCAGTCAGGGCAGTGGCAGGAGTACCCGGTGGCAGAGAGGATGCAGGTTCCCCCATGCAGGCAGGGCTTGGACTCGCAGGGGCTGTCCCCTAGCTCACAGTGCTCACCGGAAAACAGCCCAGGGCAGATGCAGGTGTAACCTGGAGAGGGTGAGAGAGTGGCATATAGAGACCATATCCATATGGAACAACTAACAAGAACAGGAGGAGCAGTGCCTGGTGCTGGTGGCACGCACAGAGGGCTCAATCTGGCTACCTAAGCATAGGTACTTGCTGCTGCAGAAGGTGCTGTGGGGCACCCAAGCCATCCATGGAAGGCTGGTGGGTACATTATAGGACCTGGAGCAGTTCCTGGAGGGTGGGTGTCCACTCTGGGGCAATACAATGGCACTACAAAGCTATTTAAGCAACAAGTCAAGCCTGTGCTCTCCTGACACGGACCCCCTCCTGCCAGGAATGCACCCAGGGTGAAGCTTTAATGCATGGAGAAGCTAGGGATAAAAATCAGGCTAAAGGAAGGGGAGCCTGGCTGGCTGATTCATGGTTTCTGACTCTGCTAAATGCAATCCTCTGTACCTTATTGTTCCCTGAAGTGTTTAGTCCTGCGAGTTCGCATGGAATGAAGCGCCTGTCTCAACATGTCAGGTTTCTCTTGCCTACAGGAGGTGTCTGCTCGCAGCCAGAGAGAAACCCTGCGTAGCTGGGGACTCGGAGGGGGCTGCTGCTGTTTGCCTTTTTGGCTGCTGTTTAATGTAGCCCTAAGGATGGGAATGTCCCTGGCTGTGCCGAGCTCCTGCTAATCCTGCTGGTGGTGCCGCACGGGAAGTTCAGAGTTTCCACCTTTCAGCACGCTTGAAAAGTGCTACTTATCCACAGGTTAAACATCCCTGCTTTAGAGAACAGGGTGAACAAACATAGACCTGTTTCCGCATGCGTGTTAGTGGCTGTACAACAAGGATGTGCAGCAGGTGCTGGACACTGCCTGTGGGGCTGCGTGTGCCCAAGCACGCGTGTTCCTGTGTGCGGGGGTTCACACGTGTTGGAGCTGTGGTCCTGAGCGCTGTGGTTGATGTGGCGGCTGGTCTGGCTTTGACCCTTCCCGCACGGATGCGTTCTCACGCGGACACGTGGCGCACCCGGGCTCGCCTGCACAGACGTGTCTTTGCCTGTGCAGGTAATCCCACGCCTGAGATCCCTGCACACAGCTTTGCATAACCTTGTGCTGTGTGCCCGTGGTCTACAGGAGCGAGCCCACAACGCTTGAGGCAGGCAAGCACCTCACAAGCTAAACATCCCTTGAGCACCCCCTTCCCTGCAGCAGTGCCCTGCGTGTTTCTGCCTTGGGGCCATGTCCCACAGGCTCTTTCCTGGGCAGATGGGCCATTTGATCACATTGGAAGGAAACTATGTAAAGAGCACTGGATGGTTATTAGATTATTAGTGAGTGACTGATTTCCTCCTCCCTGCTCCTATTGTATGCTCTCTGCAAAGCAAGCAAGTGATGCCTTGACTTAGAGCAGAGTTGTCACCTCATAGGCTTTGAGCCCCTTCCGTCCCAGCCAAAGGGGTTTTCTGTGTGGAGGATCTCCAGGCTAAGGTGAGGTGTGATGCCAGCTAGGCTAACTGTTCAGTACAGATGTACCTCATGTCAAACAAGTTCACCTGAACCAGGCAGCTGCTGAGTCGACAGGGCTGGGAATCTTGTTCCCAGAGGCTGCGGGCTGAGCAGGAGGAGGTGTGCTCCCTCCTCTGTCCTCGCCTGCTCGCCAGGCAGGGTGTGGGATTTGGCAATGGACCCAAAGAGCACAGAGCTGCAGGAGGAGCTTCTGCCCCACGTAGCAGCCTGGAAAACACTCCTCTGCCCCAAGTATGGGCCAAGGTGCACACAGTATCTATCTTGATAGACCCTGTGATGAAGCTTGGTGCAGGGAGACCCTCTGGTGGGAGGAATGTGGTGGTGGTGAGGCTCCCTTGGACAGAACCTGGTATCAAACCTCAGCTGAGCACATGCACCCAGTGTTAGCCTGAGACTCCTGGATTTGAGCTTACGGTTTTCCCATATCCCTTCCCATAGCCCTGGGGAGCCACTGACTGCAGTGGGAATAGACCAAGATCTTGTCTTATTTCTGCCCAGATACCATCGCTGCATGATCCCATCTTGCCTGATTCCAGCTTTGCTAAAGGCTTCTTAAGCAAAGAGGATGCAGAACGGTGGGTGGAATTTCTATTTGCATCTGAGTTTTTGGCAATGCTGTGCTCTCCTAGGTCATGCACACTTCTTAGAAAGACCTTCCTGCCCTCCGGGCCATGGTCCCATTGGTGAGAGCCAGGAGGAGGATCTTGCACCGCCCAGGTGCTGCTGCTCTGAGTCAGCTATCACTTGAGGACCCCCTGGACCTCTGATTCTCCTTGGAGCAAGCCCTCGCATAGCGATGAATGAAGAGGTTGCATCTTTCCCTCCCCTATTTGCTCTGTGTGGGATGTTCACATACCTCCTCCATGAGTTTCGGAGCACATCCCATTGTTGAGGCATGGGTTGCTGCTGCAGGCACCGGTGGGGGAGCAACACTGCTTTATCCCCACCTCCTCCACAACTTCCTTTGACTGCCCTTTCCCGGGCAGGAGAACCACTTCTCTGCCGTTGATTGCAACCACATCCAGGCAGCCCCTGAACCCCCACGTGACTCTTTGGGACTGGGGCGAGTGCCGGAGGCCCCCAAAAAGCAGGTCTCGTCTGCTCTGGGACACACTACAGGACCCAGGCAGCTGCAGAGAAGCGTTTCCCAGGCCGTCGATGAGCAGGCGGATGGATGTGTTCTTCACCTCCAGGAAGACCGAGTGCCACTCGCCGTCGCTCACAAAACGTGAGGAGGAGAGGTTCCCAGTGTAGTTCCCCCGGCAGCTGTACCCAAGCTGAGGCACTCCATTAACCATCTGCAAAACACATCCCAGAAGCCACAGTTAGTTGTGATACAGATACCTGTCTTCATAGAGGCTTTCAACTCTTCTACCATGTGTTCCCCTCTCTCCCTGCCTAAGCACTGAGAGTCAAGATGAATCCCAACTTTCAGACTCCAAGAATAACTAGCTGGCCAAGTCAGACACCTTCACCCCTATTAAGCTATGTGTGGGTCAATTAAAACCTGTTTAAGTGACAGCAACCTCCTTTTATTTCACAAAACACCTTCATCTCTCTGGCACAATTTCACCCATGGTCCTTCCCTACTTCTGACC
>NW_009943557.1:29760-54301 GCF_000696875.1 Nestor notabilis
GAAGCTCATCTTCCCAGATAATAAGGTGCAGAGCCATGTGATCATACTCCTGCTTGCCCCTTCTCCCCCCTTCCTGAGCCTAATGAGAGCCCCAGTACTGAGACTATTCATCACCAGTCACAGGTGGACTCTTGTTCTGGGCCAAGTGGCTTTTATTCTGTTCTCACTGTCTTGTTAGTGGTGGGGAAGATACTGGAGCAGTTGCCCCTTTGGCATGGGTGAGAGTGCTGAAAGGACTTTGTTGAGGAGGAGCACCGGCAGCTTTCTCTGGAGAAGGCAAGGAGGAGCTAGAAGGCAGAGAAAGGAACTACTGTTGTACCCTGCTCCTGACCAGTGTGTTGGAAAGCCAAACCAAAGCTGCTGATAGGTACTGAAATCCAACCCTTGATCTCCAGTAGGTGGGAGGGAGACAAGATATTGAGCTGCTGAAAACGAACCACACCACTATCTTCTGCATTAAACTGGGGCATCAGAAATTCCTATTTGTGGCACAAGATTCATCTTTAAAATTCATATGGAGGAAGGAGAAAGGATAGATGTGTTGTTTCAGGGTGAACTCGGGGGTAAATCTCTCTTTCACCTTTTTCTCCCCAGTGCTTTCTTGATAAAACCTCTCTCTCATAGAAACCAAGAGCCTATGGAGAAGGAGAAAAGAGATGGAACGAAATGTTCATGGAAAACCTGCAGAGCTTGCTATGTAACATTAAGCAATTAATCCCAGGCAAAAGATCTCCTTGGGGGTATTAGAGTCAGTGTGGAGTGGTGATGCTTGGTAGAGGCTAGAAGAGGAGGAGTGATTATGTGCTACACTGAACTAGAGGAACCTACATACGATACGATGGGGCTGCTCTGGAGTCAAAAGCAGAGCAGGACAACAGCTAGCTCTTGAAGAAGCCCATGGTGTAAATAAATCCCAGTTGGAGGAGACAGCAGCTGCTGAAGGAAGAAAGAATTAGGTGCAGCTGGCACATGACATGGAAAAGCCTCAGGGCAGCATGTGTGTAAATCTCTTTGCACAATTGGCAAGCACACCAGAGAGCTTTGTCACTTCCCTTTATCTAGAGGAACATGATTTCACTTCAGATGGGTCTATAGATTGGGCTTATCAATTTTTGGGGCTGGGAGACAGCTGAGAACTCGATTCCCTGCAGCAAGAACTGACAAGCTGCCAAGTCTTTCCCAGCTTTCCTGGCTTGCCATCCCCTTGCTGCAATCTATTTCTGCACATCAGGAGAGCTTAGTGATTGGAAGGGCGATGGTATGCTTGCACTTGGCAGAACTCATCCTCTTTACCAAATCTACAAACCATCAGTTCTGATTCTTTCAAAGCTTTGGCTCATACCTAGAGTACTGCAACCTACAAAGCTTAATCTTGAGGGATTCCTTCAGTATCTTTCAGGCCTGATGGTCTATAAGAGGTTTGAACTCTGATATACTGCAAGTAAAGTAAGTCAGGGAAGAAATAATTCACAGGCAACTTTATGGTGAGACTTTAAGAATGTTTTCTATTGAAAAGCTTGTGGAGACATATGGGTACAGATCATGGACACACTGAACTCCACCAGTAATAAGTCTTTTCTCCCTTGACTCTCTGTGTTAGGCCTGGCTCAGTAGAGCTTCCTGCCACCTTATCCTTTCTGAGCACCATTGGAGTTCTGGAGTGACTCCTTCCCAGAGATGGGGTAGAAAGCGAAAGACCCTTCTTGAGAAGTTTTTCTCATCAGCCCTTTATAATACAGCCTAAAGTCACCGTTGGAGATGGTACAGGATATAGGGATGATGTTTTTCTGCTCCTGCTCTTAAGCTATGGCTCTGGCAGCAGGAGCTTGCAGTATGTACTATGAGCAGGTCTCTGAGTGCAGCTGCTGTGCAGATCCCTGGGGTAGAAAGCGAAAGACCCTTCTTGAGAAGTTTTTCTCATCAGCCCTTTATAATACAGCCTAAAGTCACCGTTGGAGATGGTACAGGATATAGGGATGATGTTTTTCTGCTCCTGCTCTTAAGCTATGGCTCTGGCAGCAGGAGCTTGCAGTATGTACTATGAGCAGGTCTCTGAGTGCAGCTGCTGTGCAGATCCCTATCTGTGTGGGTCTTTTATAACAGCAGAAAGAAGAGGTTTTGTTTCTCCTGTGAGAAGGGATGAGGGAAATCAGGGACAGGATGAACAATTCCAGGTAGGTTACAGTGTGTAGATCTCAGTGTGATTAGTCTCAGAGACAAATCTCTGTAAGCTATGTCTTATGATCTTGGTCTCCAGTTTGTCTGAATTTAATTGATGAGGAATATACAAGCCCCCTATTCTTTAGTTATCTGCTGCTTTCCTCCTGTTGCCAAAGTGTAAGAGGGAGACGATCTTTGGATGCTGGATAGATTCATTGTGCAGACAGAGGGAGGAGAGTGATCAGACTGAAATGTTCCTGGCTCTGCATGTGTCTTAAACAGTAAAACCACCTGAAGAAAGTGGTTGAAAAGAGTGGGGGGTTGAGAAATAACATTCAAGACTCCTGTTTTGTCTGTTCTATCCATTCTTGCAAAGGACCTTTAATTAGAGGTTCATTTGATTAGATGCACGACCTGACTGGCATAGATACTGATGCAGGTAAAGACTGGTGATATCATTCCTAATCTCAGAGCTCACCTGTGCCTTCCTCATCTCTACCTCGCTATCCCAAGCCTCTAGTCCAATGTTGCTGTCTCATATGTGAAGGATTGAGCCATATTGTGGGCTGGCAAACAGTTTGTCTGTTCAGTAGGAGTCTGACTCCTCTCCTAAGGTCTGGGAGGGACGTTTGCCTTTTGCTATACTGAAAGCAGACTGGCATGAGGAAAATTCCACCTAGTAAATTCTTTGCTCTTAGAGGTGTGATATGGGACAGGGATGGAGAAGCAAACTGTAAGAAAAGATGATAATGTAGATCTATGATATTGGTGTATGCTGCCTTCACACCAGAGACTAGCACATGCATTCACAGATGTAAAAAGGTTTCACTAGTTGCGGTTGCAGCAATCGACAAACTGTGCTTGGTCTTCCCAAGTCTTACATTTTAGCTAGATTAATTATTAAGGGTACATATTATTGCATCTTCTCTCTGTGATTCCGTTCCCTGAAAGAGGAAGGTTTTTTTACACATTACATTGCAGCACATACCTCCAAAGTGGCATGGTCAGTCCCGTTAGCATAGAACACGACAGCGTGCAGTTGGTGGGTCTTCAGGCGAAAGTGCATGTGCCAGGAGCCGATGTGTGAGTGCTGGTACCAAATGTAGCTGTGGCCTCCAAACCTCACAGCTGTTCCTGTAAGGAGAATGAGTGAAAGGTCTTGTCTTTGTTGTGCTTTGACACTATGGACTGCATCAAGCCTTGCTTCTTTTCCCGGCTTGACATCCTAACTGTCCAGGAACAGCCCCATCCACAGTAACCCATGTACTGCTGCACTGTATCTCCCACAGCTCCTATTTGGAGTTCCCAGTATTTAATCTATGTACTCAACTGTAAAATGATTTTGCAATAGCTGTCTGGCTATTTCTGTCCTATAGCACAAGTGCTCTTAATGCAGTCTACAACACCCTTGAATTTCCTTATCCTTAATAGGTTTTTATATTATTCTATGGTATCCCCCTAACGTTCCTGCCCAAGTGGTGCTAACCTCTGTTCCTGCTCCCTCCATTTATTTCTTGAAGTATACTGGAGTGAGTATAACAAATATGCTTTATCTGGCTTTCCTTGAATATATCAGTCTGTGCTTTGTTGAGTCTACAATACAGGATCCCAGAGATCAAAATTCTGACCACTGAGCTTCATTACCAGCTAAGTATCAGTAACTTTTCCCAATGAGATAGATGTTACTGCTGTTAAATGCTACAGGAGATAAATTTAAAACAAACAAAAAAAATCTATGTGCAACTTTCAAGCTCTAAGAGTCTAGATTTGTCTTCAAAATTGCAGGCAGAGTTATTGGTCATTTTGGCAACCTAATTCGTTGGAAAGTCCATGTGCTTTATGGTGTACTGAAGGAATACACAGTATGCCCAGGTTTACAGCACCTGGAAGGATTGCTCACCATTGCAAGAACAGATTTGCTCCAAGCTGTGCCGTGGGGTGAGGACACTGAGTCGGGCAGTGCTGTAAGTAGACATCATGCCTGGATCCAGCTGGATGGTTTCCTTGCAGACACGGTGGGGGCAGTCTGACCCATGACATGGCACATGAATTGCTTTCTTCATCCGGAGACCAACAAGTTGGTCCATCTCCCCAGCCGACACAGTGATCTTATTAGCAAGGACCCGAGGCTCATACAAGGAGCCATGTGGCTCTCCAACAGCCAAGAGCAGGTCCACTCCATCAGAGGTAGCTGCAGGCTGTAAGCTGGCCATGTGGATGTTCTGGCGCCGGGTGACGAGGATGTTTCCCAAAAATCTCTGCAAGTTGCGCCAGTGGTCCCCCACAAACTCCTCAGGGGAGAGATGTCGGAAGTGTAGCACCACCGCCTTGTCCAAGGCCTCCTGTGTGAAGCACCACACGTGGACGTTGACGCTGGTGGTGGCTGTGAATGTACCATCGCTGACTGTCACATTCAGAAGATAGTGGCCATGGGGAAGCTTGTCCCCAGCAATGATCTTCCCATCTGCAGCCCCAACAGAGAAGAGCCCCTTCTGGGGCATTTCTGCCACCAAAGTGTACACCAGTGTGTCATGGGGGTCTCGGTCCGTGGCATGGATCTTGCCGAGAACACCACCTCGGAAAGCTTCCTCGTTGGTGGTGATGAATATTTCCAGGGGAAGGGCTGAGGGGGCATACTGACTCTGCTCAGTCACTTGGATGTTTATAAATGCAGACGAAGACAGGGGAGGGATACCGCTGTCGGAGACCTGTCAAGGAGAACAGAAGGATCTGTTATAGCCACATTCTGGCTTACTGTCACCTCACCTGACTGGATGGGATGATAAGGTCTTGTGAAGGAAGCGTGCCTTGCAGGTAGCAGTGGGTGGAAGCTGTCAGGCAGCGGGCTGGGAATGGAGAAGGAATGGGAAATATTGGCAGCAGTGTTGGACCTCTGCCTGGAGATGGCCCCAGGGAAATTCCTTCCAGCATGGAGACTGATTGAGACCTTCTGTTAGCGGTAGGGTCGCACTCATTTCCGTGTGCGCTCATCATCAGCTCAGGCACACCTGAGCAGCTCTGATTTCCTGAGGATTAATCATCTTTAGAGACATTGCCAATCTTTGGGGCTCCATCCGTAACTGAGTGTACAAAGCTACAAAGCAGTTACGCACATCAACACATTTGCTCACCTTCTGGACTATTCAAACCCATGTCCCACCTGTGACAATGTCTGTCTAGCATGAGTCAAGGAACCTCAAAATAGAAAATGCAAATAATCAGACTACAGAGTAAGTTTCTCCCTAATCTTAGGCAGTTAGTGGTTGATGTTTATAATGTAGTAGTGCCTAGCTCTTAGAACAACTACTATTACTGAAGAAGTATGTACTTTACATGTTGTTATCCTTTTGTTTTGCTACTATCCTTACTGATAACACTGAAAAATAATTAATTCCCTCTGCAACAGCAGAAATCCTCTTCAAAGAGGAATTTAAACAGCTTCTTAAATGACAAGGATAATTGGAGAAAGTTTGTAGGACCAGACCCAGGTCTCACTTTAAGCTGGAAGTTGCTAGAATGATGCTGGGAAAAACATCCAAGAAAACTGACAAAGTATTTCTCATTATCACATTATCTGATTTTTATCAATGCAGAAGCTGCCCCCTGCTTCTTGCGAGTAGGCTGTGTAGAGAAATGAGCTCTGAGGCTGGTTCCAAGCTGCGCAATTTGTGCCTGGATTGGATTTCTCCGAAGCCAGAGATGTTTCCATCCATCTGTGTGATCCTAATTTTGTTGCTGCTTAATCTACCTGGGGGATTCCAATACCAGGACAGCAAAGCAGGCTCTACCTGGACTTGTAATAGGTACTGTTCCTTTATTCTTCTGTTAAGGATGGAAGATGTCACCAGCAGACCATTTTGAGTGACATCAAAAGCCTTCCCATCATTTCCCTGGGTGATCTGGAATGAGTACGGAGGTCCATTTTCTGGGGAGTCTCTGTCACTCATAATCAGCTCCAGGACGCTGGTACCCACAGGAGCATTCTCCTGAAATGGAGAAAGATGCTAGTGGAGAAAGGCAAGCAAAGAGAAAAGAACCCACATGGAAACAAATCCTACACCTCATGTCCATCTCTATTACACACAGACTTGAGACTCTTGCCAGCAATGGCAGAGACCCTGTGGTGGCAAGAGACTACCTTTCATAGCATTACCTATATGGCAACTAAGCATAGACAGTTGAGCTGATGATCTTTCTTTCCTCTTGAATCATGCCAGCACAAATGCAGATGAAAGCATGTTTTGTCTTTCTTTCTGAGTACATATAGGTGTCTCAAGTCCAAGTGACAACTGGGCTGCATCCAGCAGACATGATGATGCTTGACCATGTGCGAGGTCTGCTCTTTATGTCATGCTGTAGACATTGATGATTGAAAGGGAGAAAGGGGCTGCAGGTCAGGCTTGGAAAGTGTGGAAAGCTTTACAATCTCTGTACTGAAAGGACAGAGGTGCCTGAAACTATTGGAAAGAGAAAATGGCATCTGCTGACAGAATATCTGTCCTTGCAGATGCTACCAATTTTTTGTGGCAATGACCACAAAGCAATAGCATGCTTCATCACTGTCTCACTCCTCTGCTCCAGCAGCAGCCCGTACATGAGTACCTTAGTACCCTGAGATGGACTGGGAGAACAAACCACCTCCTGGCTTACCTGCACCACCACGCTGTAGTTAAGCTGGAAGAACCGAGGAGGGTTGTCATTGACATCAGACACATGGACACGCACAGCAACGTCGCTGAACTGGGCAGGGTGGCCATTATCCATGGCTCGAACTGTGAGGGCATAACTGGGGATCTGGAGGAGATATAGTGCATGATTACTTGGAGAAATGGAGGGAAATGGTGGGGTTTTCTTATGTTGATGTTTTACTCTGCCGTAGCTTGTTGAAATGCTTGAGGCCATGCATTGCACCGTAACAATAGCTTTGTCCTTGGCTAAGGCTCTGCGTCCATAAATCTCAAAGCACATTGGAAAAGAAATCAGTCTCACCATAGTTGCAAAGATGGGAAACAACTTGCCAAAGATGGATGAGACCAAGCTGGGAAAACATCTGTCAATAGTGGTTTGAGCTGCTACTGTTTTATGAATGAGAGATTGTCCAGATGACCTTTCCATCTCCTCTCTGTACCTGTTTTCTGTAATGCTCTGATGCAGAGAAGCAGAAACCAACCATGCTGGTTTCCAGTTTGGGGCTGACTCTCACCCAACCAGCTTGAAGCATCAGTGGAGCAAACCAAAGCCCACAGTTGTGATCACTGAAGGCTGTATTGCCTTCCCTAAAGCTCAGCCTTCCTACAGCAGTATTTGGGTCTAAAAAATGAATGAATGAAAGACTTGCCTTCTGCTTACAGTATTATGAGTAGATCATTCAGAAAACAGGAGGTAACTGAATATTTTGTGCTCCCTCAGTCTTTTGGGGCACATCAGTTGTAGACTTCCTGTTCCCATTCTCTTGAACTCACCTCCTCTCTGTCCAGGTGCTTGGCAATGCTGATTTGTCCACTTTTGGGTTGAATGGCAAAGTGTCCCATTGGGTTCCCTTCCACAATTGAATATGTGATCTGATTGTTCATTGCTCCATCCAAGTCATCAGCCGACACCTATTAGGAGAAAACAAAGCTAGGACCCTTGGCCAAATAAGGCCTTGCCATGGAGGAATGGGAGCAGGACCTTCTTGTCTGGTGTTGGTTTGAGCTTGCCCCATATGAGGAGGAAGAAGGAATGTGGTTTACGTAAGTGTCATTCATTAGGGTTTTTTTCAAGACCAAACTCAACGCAGCTACTACAGTGGCCCTGTCCTTGTCTCTTTCCTGACTTTACCACCCTTGCGATGGTTACAGGCAGGGAACTCCACATGGAAACACCTTGTGCTCCACTATTCTGCCCAGGGAAGCTTCTGCCTTCCCCAGGGAGCAAGGGTATTTGCCTTCTGCAGGCATTTTTGCTTTCTTTGAAGGTCCTCAGAGCTCCTGAGCACCCTTTTCAAGCTTTCACTTAAAGATGTCTTATAAGACAAAATGTTCTCCCTGCGTATGGAGTGCCAGGAATTCTGGCAATCATCCTTTTTTAACGTCATGCTTAAGTCTTAGATGTTTAATGTCCCAAACCCACTGAGGTGTCTGTGTCCAAAGAAAAGTGCAAAAGAAGAGTAAATAATGCATAGCACAAGTAAAACAATAGGTAAAGGTTCAGGATCATACCGTGAGGATGATTTCTCCAACTGCAGCATCCTCCCGGATATCAGCAAAGTAAGGGTCTTGGATGAACTCTGGTGCGTGGTCATTGATGTCGGTTATGTTGATCACCACCATGGTCACATCACTGAGAGATGCTGAGCCCTTCCTTGTGCCCTCGATGGATAAGTAATACTCATGACTCGCTTCAAAGTCTAAGCTCCCATTTATGTATAAGGCACCTGTGTTGGCAGATGGATAGAAAAGGACAGAAGATACTTTGAACAAATGCCATGTGAGATATCTTGGAATAGTGGAGATATATTGAGATAAGCGCCAAACTGCCAGCTGAGAAGGTGCTGTTGACCTAACTTTGACCTCCTCGGGTTAAAACAGAACACTGATGGTCATGGCATCCTATAAAACAAACTAATTGAACTGATTTTGCTATAACCTGCCTCATTCTGGTATTGAGTGTTTGAAGGGTAAAAGAAACTTCAATTCTGTAATGTCTACAAGAATCTTGATTGGAGGAGATCTGGGGCAAAATAGGATGAAAGTCCAACAGTGTTAATGAAAGCTGTGACCAAAGCAGTAGTAGACAATCACTGAACTGTGTCATAGGTAGGATGGAAAGGTGTGTGATGTAGACAAAGAGTTGTACAGGAGAAAAAGGTGCATGGCAAGATGCTGTGATTTGAAAGTGAGGCTTGAGAAGCAACATTGGAAAAGGAGGCTGTTAATCTCAAAAAATGAGTGGGGAGCATGTACTGAAGACATAAAGCAGAAGTGACAGAAAAAAGGAGGTGACAGAACGTGCCTGTGCACTTCAGTTCTTTCCTGGGTTCAGCACTGAAACTGTCACTAAGTTATTCTCTGGAAATGACACTGTTCTGCGTCTTTTAAAACGTACAAACTAATAAGAAGATTGGTGTGGAAAAATTAGCAAGAATCTCGGGGACAGAGAAGCTGAGGAAGACACCGTGGATGAGGATGTTGCAGCGAGGGGCAGAAGGCCATTGATGATGCAGCCAAGGGCTTGTTTCAGGGAGTTAACATGGGTCTATAGATAACAGTTCTTGTCAGATTGCTGTGCAAACAGAGCAGTGCTTTATTTGGCTAGTAAACCTGGCTCAGCATCTGCTCGTGGTTAACAGATTAGTATTATCCACATTCATTGAGCACTAACTTATGAAGCTGCCTGTTAAGTTGGGCTGAAGGTTCCTTGTGGGACCAGGATGGAGAGGCTTTAAAATGAAATCACCTTCTCCTTCATTTTGAAGTGGAAAAATTTCCCCATCTGGTTCTCCAGGTATCCCTCATTCCCATGGACCTGTCTCATGTTCCAGTCATATAACGGGACTCTTTCCATTAATTTCAGTAAGATTTGTATCACTCCTTAAGTGACTTGGCTGGCAAAATTTGAGGTAGAAGACTGTATTCCTTATCCCTGTGCTAGATAGAGACAGAGGGGAGTAGATGTGTAAGCCAAATAGAAAAGAAACAGAGAAGACACATACAAGGACAGCCTTCGATATTGGGTCAACATGGACCTGCTTGGGCACAAGATCGTCTTACCTGTGTTTGAGTTGAGCTGGAATTTCCCGTGGTCATTGCCATTCACAATCTCGTACTTGATCTCTGTGTTTTCTGCATTGTCCCTTGTCAAGGCTGACAAATTGAGCACCTCTGTACCCACAGCCACGTCTTCTTTTACCATGGCCACATATTCAGGGGCCAGGAAAACAGGCAGGTACTCATTTAGATCCACAACGGAGACAGTGACAGTGCCAAGAGCAGAGAGGGGTTCCGGGGAGCCCCGGTCGGTAGCACAGACTGTCAGCTCAAATGCTGAGTGCTGGGAATCCTTCAGAGGCTTTTCCAGACGGATCACCCCTGTGGTTTCCTCAATTGAAAAGTGTCCATTGGCAGAATCAGACAGAGAATAAACCACCTCAGCATTGAGACCTGGAAGGATAGGGGACAGGCTGCATTAATTCATGGGTAGGAATGCTGCTGGCTTTATTTACTTTTAATCCATTAGGACTGGGTGTACCTAATGACCTTAAATTCCTAGGGAAAATGGAGGTTGTATGAACACCATGTGTGCCCCTGTTGTTCCGTAGGTTCAGACATACAGCCACCCTGACCATCATCGTCAGTATCAACTGTATTTACTGGTGCTTCTCATTTTTGATTCCCCTGTTTTTAAACAGGATTTTCCTTTATATCTGCTTCCAAAGCAGATAAATAGGATCTTGCTTTTCTGTCATTGTAAATTCAGTCTCTGCTGGAGAGGTTTACTGGAAGTTCCTTTTTTAGGAGCCTTACCTATGCTTCTGAGAATCTTTGTGCCTTCACAAGGACCTCTCCATCCGTATCATTTACACTATCCAGATTTAAAACTCCCTTTTCCTTATCACGCTTGTTCTCAATCTCCATCTTTACTAAAGTTTCTGTCCAGTTTGGGTCCCAGACAAACTGTCTGTGACACTTTGCAATGGGGATCATGGTTACAGTTACTGAACATGTGCTCAGTCTGTCTTTGCATGTTTCTACAGATATTGTACTACATACAGGGTCACAAAAATGCTGATGCCAGCCTGCTATTCAAGAACATGTCAGCATGAGATCCAGGCACATCTTTGCCAAGATTCAATCATCTATGCTCATTGCTGTAGCCCTTCCCTAGGTTTCAAAAGTTTCTACTCAGGATGAAAGATGAACTCTACTAAAAAGTAAATCCATTCTGACTCACCTTCATCAAGGTCTCTGGCAGCAACCACGGCGATGGGTGTCTTTGTTGTGGTGTTGTCAAAAACAGCCACGGCACAATGACTAGGGAAGAATTTTGGCGCGTTGTCGTTCGTGTCCTCTACAATCAGTGTTATATCTGCCTGGCAGGAACGGCCTCCACCATCAGTCGCTTTGGCAACAAGTTGGTACATAGGTTTCTGTTCACGGTCAAGAGGTGCAGATGTGGTCAGTTCCCCTGTTGGAAAGAACAGGAGATGGTCTTGTCTCCTGCAACTGCAGTTGCAGGCTAGAATAGCTCAGAGACATTAAAGCACGCTGCCTCCCCAGCTGAACCGTGGGAGACAACAGACCAGGTCTGAACACCGTTTGTAATCCAGCTAATAGAAGTGATGTGTCCACACCACATTGCTCAGGACTATTCCCGGATCACTGCCAGCCACCACCCTGGCAGGGCTTGGCATGGGGAGTCCTGCAAGTTGGGCTGAGCTTCATGCAAGGGATGCAGTCATGGGATAAAAGTGCTGGTATATAAATTGTACTTCTAAAGGCCTTTATAAGCCCCGCTGCACTAAGCCTTCTGCACTGTAATGAACCCCAAGTGATCTCTAGAATGATCATCATGTCTGTTTGGGTAAATATACTGCCTGAGACCTGATGAAATATTTCCTAGAGTTCAGAACTTGTCTGTGACCCAAGCCAAATACTTGCTGATCTGTCCTTCTTGAGACCTGGCTGTTATCAATAGTGTCTGTCCTTCATTTTAACAATGCTAATGCAATGTTTGTAAAGAAAGCCAGCAGGAAGATGCAGAGCTCCTTCTCCTCTATCCCATATTGCAATAAACCTCCCTTTTCACCATTCCATTCTACCTTGGGAAAGCTGGAAAGAACAGTCCTTTTGTTTGCTCAAGAGGATATAAGCATTGAGCCACTCTCAGGAGTGGGTGAGGAAGAGGACAAAAGCATCCCTTTGCTCTGGTCTCACCTGTATGTGGGCCCAGCCGGAACTCCTCTGCGCCAGGGCCGTGGAGGCTGTACGTTACCTGGGCATTGCTGCCGACATCGGGGTCAGTTGCTGATATTTTCAAAATGAAAAGACCCGGCAGAGCATCTTCAGAGACTCTCCCAGTGTAGAATATCTGGTAAGGACAAAGGTGTCATTGGCTTCTGAGCCATCTCCGAAATACCTTCATCCCGTATAGGGGGGAACGGACTAGCAGAAGCTTTGCAGAGAAGGATGAACCATGTGGTTTATAGGGTAACACCATGTGCCTCACTGCTGGCTGCTGGGGTGTGGACCTGGACCAGTGAGCTCATTTCACGCAAGCCTTTGAATCTCCTTTGGGAAGCAACCACATCTGTTCTTTCTCACCATGGGTAACATCCATACCAGCGATCAGCTCTCTACAGTAACAAACCTCCTGATGGGAATCTCTCAGCTTAGCAGGATATAAAACTCGGCAATTTACATGCCCCTACCCAGGAGGCTTCCTGGCATTGTTTATCTCCAAAAATTATCCTTCATAATGCTTAGGCGCTCACTTACTGCTGGCAAACATGCTTGGAGGCTAGATTTAATGTTCTTTCTTGACATGCAGCTTAATTAAAATTGCTAAGTATAATCAAAGCAACAGGATCGTGTGAGAAGAATTATGACAAGCCAAACCCTCTTAACATGCTCTTACTGTTCTTTCTTCCTTGTTACAGTGTTCTCTCCTTCCCAGACGCTCCCCTCGTGCCCCCAGTGTCCCAGGACAGATGTTTTACCTGGCCACACTCAGGGCTGTTGTCATTGATATCCAGAACAAAGATTTCCACTTCAGTGGTAGCTTGAAATTTCCCATCAGAGGCCATAACCTTGAGGAGGTATTTCTCTGTATCTTCTCTGTCCAGAGGCTTCTTGGAAGAAATTGTCCATTCTCCTTCGACTTGGTCAACTGTGAACTGCCCCAGTACGTCTCCTTCTAGAAGGGGACAGGAGGCAAGGAAAAGAGGTGTTTAAAGTGCTGAAAATCAGAAGGGGTAAGTAAAGGGGATATAGATGTGTCCACTGGTGGTCCCTTAGGAGACCTGGAGGACTTGCAGTGGTGACACAGAGAGGGCACTTGTGTTGTATCAGGCCGGTGAGGAGCATTTGGTCTCCCTCACTTCACAGCTGAGAAATAGACTGCCTGTTTCTGTTATTTACTATCTGCATATTACACTGGAAGGAGGAAACAACTCCTGATGGTAAAGATGTCTCTGTAATGTTCTACAGACCTGCATATTCATTGCTCCAAAACCACATTGTCTCACCTTCCTAAAGCGTGTCAGTCTTTCTTGGTGCATGTTCCTAAAGGGATCCAAGAGTTGCAAATATGCTGCAAACATTGGTTGAATCTTATTGTTACAGTACTGTGTATAGTTGTACTTCCTTTTAACCTACAGGTGTATTTAATATATAGCTACGCTTTCTGGGGCTACTTTTTGATTCTGTAAGAGCCAAATGATGAGAGGCAGGGAAATCCAGACTAGGCAGGCTCTCTGGTCCACCAGATTCATGCTGCTCCTACTGATGTGACACAGAGCAGATTTTAAATGGGTGGATGCTGCCCCTGGAGAATCCTTCTCTTCTGGCAAGGATCTGAGGTTGTCGGCTGAACCCATGCAGCTGGGCAGAAGGAGGGACCACATCAGGTGATGGGAGGCAATGAAGGGAGCTGCTGCAGGGCTTGTTTGTGTTAGACTCTGAAGGGCCTTGTACAGCAGGGTAAATTAAATTCACTCTGTTTCTGCTTTCATTTAGACCGTGGTGTTGAGGTGGTGAAACTGGAGGCACAATGAGATCTCTGCTAAGTCGTCTTCTGATGCTGGGAGACTCCAGCTTATGCTTGGATTTAGTTTCTGTGTATTTGAAATCAGTGTTCATATGAACAATGGGAAGCAAGGCTCTATGTTCACCATGTCCTTTCTTTTGCTGCTGTGCTATACTGCAGTTGTATTTATATGTTTATGGGTAGAGTTTGACCTGTGCTTGTAAGCACATAGCAGAGAGAGCACATGGTATTCACCACTAACATAAGTGTGCATTCTCTAAGGTTTGAAGTAGTTGGAGGTTACTACTACTTATGAGATAGCAGAAATGTGAATACATAAATGAACTGAATCTTTCCCCCCAAAGGCCTGCAAATAGCTACAATGCTGTAAACCAACTGAAAGTACCAGCATTCTTCCTCTGTTTTGGGTGGTTACAGTAATAGATAACAGGCTGCAGCATGATCTGGCTACATGTTTTGACCCTGAAGGGTCCGCATTTGAGTTTGAACGAACATTTTAATTTGAAGTATCTGTTCCAGGTCTCAGAAAGACCCTTTGGGGTCAGAAAGTACCATAAAATCAAGCTTCTACTTGTGCAGATGCACAACAAACATTCCGGTGTAACTTTCTGGTTGTTTTGCAGCAGTGGTTAGTTTTAGCTGGCACAACTGATGTTTCAGAGGTGCAAGAGTCATCTTTTAGTAGTTCTTATTAGCCAAAACCATCACTAAGATTGACATGACAGTCTCAAATATCCATGAGCATGCAAAGTGGTTAAGTTCAGCCTTCTGAGGTCTACTTGTTTGATAAGTCAAAGTGGCTTCATAGGAAAAACATTTAATAACAGAAAGTTATATGCATCCTATGTGCATATATACAGTTACTAAGAAATAAAGGCAGGCTGCACAGGTGTGATGTGTGAACTGACTGCACCGTTTGCAGGAGAAAAAGCTGGGTCAAAGAACTTAAATACAAAACACAGTATCTATGTGAGAAAAACTTTCCTTTCTGCTGTACCACTGCTTCTGTCTTACTAATAGGTATTACAATTACACCACCTTAATTATTCCTCTGTTAAGAAAGTGTAAATAAATGTATTTACAGTACTGTGTAATTACTTACACATATTCATTTATTTATTTCCAAATAAATAAGGCTATTCAGTGGTGAGATACTTATTTATAATAATAATTCCACCCACTGCAGATAATTACTATAGAGTTTTGGATACCCCAGACTCAAACTGAAGAGTTCAGCTCATGGCAGAGCTAGGGCTTCATCTCCTGCTTCTCACAGGACTCTCAGTGTAGTGCTATTTCTGTGTTTATATTCTGAAAGACAAGGTATCAAATCCTCACTCTGAGGTGATACTCTATCCCTCACTGAGTATTGGAAACCAGGAAAAACTCACCAGTTATGTAGCATGTGACCCGGCGGTTGTGCTCGGAGATGTCTGCATCGATGGTACTCAGTGTGACAACAACCTGCCCTGGTTCCGCATTCTCAATTACTGATCCTTTATAGAAGTCTGAGGTGAACTGTGGAGCATTATCATTTTCATCAGAGACAGTGACCTCCACCAGGGTTTGGGAAGAGAGCTGGACTTTCCTGCCGTGGTCAGTGGCCACCACATAAAACCGATAGATCTCCTGATCTTCGCAGTCCAGCTCTTTCAGTGTGGTGATCCACCCGCTCTCACCATCAATGGTGAAGAGTCCTCGGAGGTTGCCAGATTCTGCTTCCAGACTGTAGGTCACTTGTCCATCACTTCCCATGTCCTGGTCGATAGCTGTCACTTGAATGACTGTGGTTCCTGATGGCATGTTCTCCATGACAAAGGCTTTGTAGGGATCTGCCTCAAAAACAGGTCTGTTGTCATTGACGTCCTGCACTTGGATGTTCACAGAGACCAGAGAGACCAGCTCTGTCTGCTGATGTGAGCAGTGAGCCATAACATCAATCTGGTACCACTTGGTGGTCTCATGATCCATGGCCTTTTTGACTTTCAAAGCCCCTGTTTGTTCATCCAGTGTGAACACCTCATCCTTATTACTTTCTGTAGTGGTTCCCTTCACCAAGCTGTATATGATGGGATCCTCTGCAAAAGCTTTGACTGACCCTATTTCTGATCCCTCTGGAAGATCCTCAGATGCAGAGAATGTATAAAGGGGCTCAGAAAACCTCGGCAATGTCACCTCCCTGGGGACAATCTGAAGATTCACTGGGACAAGGGAGTTCCAGTGAGGGGGTCTGCCATCTTCAGCTTTCACCTTGAAGTTAAAAGCTCTGTTTTCTAAACCAACAAGGCTCTCCTTGACCTTAACCACCCCAGTGGCAGCATTGATCTCCACAAGATCTTCTGCCACATCTTCTACGGAGTCAACGGAGTAAATGACATCTGCATTTGCACCTTCATCAGCATCATAAGCCAGTACCTGGATGACGGGGGAGCCTTTACTTACATTGGACTGGATGGACAGTGTGTATTCAGAGGCTTTGAACCGAGGTGGGTTGTCATTCTCATCTGTAAGGATTATTTTGACAGTGCAGAACGCCACCTTCCCACCTCCATCCTTGGCCATGACTTTAATGGCAATGACTCTCTCTGTTGAATTTTCCCTGTCCAGTTTTTGCAGGGTGGAAATACAGCCTTTATTGTCTATGGAGAACTTCTCATGGGCAAGTTTGTTTATGATGGTATAATCTATGGTGCCATATGGGCCACCATCTGGGTCAATAGCCAGCAGCTCAATCACTTTGGTACCTATCTCAGCATTTTCTGCCAGCTCTGCCTCATACACGTTCTGCTGAAAAGAGGGGCTGTATTTGTTGGCATTTGTGGTGTTGATATACACAGGCACCGTGCTCTTGAAAACTCCATCTGAAGCAGAAACTCTGAGGTTGTAAGATGACTCCAAGTCTTTTTTGCAGCGGTTGAACATGGATATTATTCCCGAAGTGCTGTTGATAGTGAAATGCCTGTTGTCATTGCCTGAAAGTATCACATATTCCAGTCGGTTGGTGTCTCCACTGTCAGGGTCCAGAGCCTGGACTTTTATCACAATGTGCCCACATGTAGCCATTTCACTTATCTTGGCTTCATACTGAAGCTGGCTGAACTCAGGGGGGTTGTCATTGATGTCTGCCACATCTATGATCACCAGGGCATCGCTGCTAAGTGGAGGATTCCCATGATCTGCAGCTCTTACTTTCATGCGAAACTGTTGATTTTTTTCATAATCAAGTGGTTGAGTTGTTGTTATTTGTCCTGTGCTGGCATCAATATTGAAGAACTTGGTAGCATCTGAACCATCATCCAAGATCTGATAGGAAACCACTTTGTTTCTGCCTGAATCCTTATCAGAAGCAAAGAGCTGGATTACAGGGGTTAGTGCTGGCAAACTCTCTGAGACAGATGCTGTGTAGATGACCTGAGAAAATACGGGGGGGTTGTCATTAATGTCCTCTACCTCCACTTCTACTCTGGCTTCTGAATAGGATCCTAGTGCTGTGTCTGTGGCTCTAACAGTGAATGTGTGTTTTGTGTCTAGCTCATAGTCCAGCTGACCTGTGACAGTAAGGACACCAGTTTTGAAGTCAGTGCTAAACAGTTTCAGGGAGTCTTCTTCCACAATGTTGTAGATGAGGCGCAAGCCCTCAGGGCTGCGAGCCTGCATGTGGAGGATGGATGTGTACAGGGGGATGTTTTCGGGCACCTTCACTCGGTAGTACAAACTTTGGAACAGAGGGTTGGATTTGTTCCTAACACTGATCACCACCTCCTCTTCAGCATGGAGTGGGGGCTCGCCTTTGTCCTTAGCAATGACTCGGAGGTTGTATTTATTTAAAGCTTGATAATCAAGTGGCTTCTTAAGTGAGATGTCTCCTAGGTAGGGGTCAATCCAAAAGTATTTGTAGTCCTCTGCAAATGAGTAGGTAATGGCTCCGTTATCCCCTATGTCTTTGTCTGTGGCTGATACCTGAAAAAGTACATCACCTGGCTCTGTGCCGTCCTGCACCGAGGTGTAATATGGCACGTTCTCAAACTGTGGTGGATTGTCGTTGACATCCTCTACATAAACCTTGACTGTGGCTTGGGACACTCTTGGTGGTTTCCTATTGTCCTTCACTTCCACAGCTACCTCGTGCATGTCTTGTGTTTCACGGTCAAATTTCACACCCTTGGTCTGGAGTACTCCAGATGCCTGGATCATTCTGAATCTTTCTTTTCCATTCAAAAGCGAATAGAAAAGTGGCTCATTTAGTTGATATCCCTTGACCCCAAGAATGGTGAGAGTCTTCTCATCGGTAGAGTTCTCCGTTACAGTCGCTGTGTATACTTCTTGATCAAATTTTAAGCCTGTACCTTGTGCTTGAGTTAAATTCAGCTTAACCAGAGCAGTACTTTTATATAAGCCATCGCCAGCTCTGACTGTTAGTTCACGGTAGCTTCCCAGGCCAGTAGAATTAAGAATGGAGATAAGACCTGTCAGTGGATGGATATAGAAAGCATTATCAAGGTTCCCTTCCACAATGCTGTAGGTCACTTCCGAATCTGCATCTTTTGCCTGCACTGACAAAAGCTCCATCCCTGAGTGGGCAGGTAGCAAGACAGAAAGCTCATAAGTGTCTTTGAGAAAGACTGGAGGTGAATCATTCACATCTTTAACATGGATTGTGACTTTTGCTGGCTTAGATGCAAATAAGCTGGGACTTCCACTGTCATGTGCATGTACACTGAAGTGGAAAACTGGGGTGAGCTCATAGTCTATATCAGCACGACTGGTCAGTGTCCCTGTGCTGGGATCTACTGTGAAATATTTCAGCGCCTCTGGTTCCAAAATCTCATAGACCAGCAAAGCATTGGAGTCTTGATCAGCATCTGTTGCATGGGTTACCAGGGGAGCATTGCTTTCATCCAGAACCATGCTTTGTGATGGAGTATTCTCCATGATCCAGCCAATGAAGGAAGGCTTAACGAAGATGGGCACATTGTCATTCTCATCTATGACATAAATAAGTACCACTGTGTCCATAAATGCTCCAGCCATGTTAGTGCCACGGACTTTCAACTGGTAAAAAGATACCTGCTCAAAATCTAAGCTCTTCTGAGTGGAAATAAGGCCTGACTGATAATTCATGGAGAACACTCCATCTCCGTTTCCATCTTTTATTTCATAGCTGACTGGTGACAAACTTGTGGCTGAAACCTGGATAAGAGGAGAGCCAACAGCAGTGGATTCACTGATCTCTGTTATGTATTCAGCCTCTGGAAATTTTGGAGGGGTGCGATCAGAGGGTCGGATGTGAACATGTACTGTAGCAGAATCTTTAAGCTGGAGGAACCCCTGATCTTCTGCCTTTGCAATAAGAGTAAATCGCTCCTGCCTGGATGGGTCCAGTTTCCGGGCAACTGTAATAATTCCAGAATATGGGTCGATGCTAAAGAAACCTTCACCATTACCTGCAAGAAGAGAAATTACAAAGTGAAGAATGTAGACACCCCGTTCTGTACCTCTTCCACAAATGCTCCTGACTTCAGACCTAATTCACATCTGCTACTTTCACTGGGAGACAATCATCTTCATTAATTTCTAAATAATTTTAATTCTAAGAACAATGAACCCATTGAGATTTATGAGATAACTTTCAATTCAATCAAAATGTAAATTAGAGATAAATACCCTTCTAATTTGAGCATATTTAGTGGTGGCAGAGCATGTATTGAAGCTTTTGCCTCATGTGCAGAACAAGGTAACACAGACTGTACTAGTTCTTTCAAGCCCTGTCATGCTTATAATTACCAATACTTCAGGAGCAATTAAATTCCTCAGTCCTTGATCTAAATTGCAGTGAGAAAGATGGAGCAAAGGATGGCTTGTCTCCTGCAAAGAATTTGCTTGCTAAACAGGCAGCGTGGCACAGCCATAAATTTTTTTTAACCTTTAGAATGAATGATAAAATACTTGCCCACTGAGCTTGTATGAGCCAAAACTACCATCAGCCAATGCCGAGAAGGTGCTTACCATGCCTCCAGAATGTATTTCTTGGTAGAAATGGTGGAAGTGATGATGCCTGTTGTGGGAATTGGAGTACTTTTGCCTAACACTTGAACAGGGATCCCTCCCTCAGTTCCCATGGATGAGAAGGGAGGATTTTAAGTTGTTCTAACTCGTCGTATTTTTTCTTAGACTAGTGACTCAACATGGAAATGTATTCTTAAAGCAGGATACTAATATTCCGTAATATGAAAATTACCTGCTTACTCTATATTTTCTCTGGATAGGGAGGAAATCACATTTTAGAACTGTGCAGCCATTTACTGTTCATTGCAACAGCTAGAGAAAGCTGGTCAACTGTCTGGCTGCCAGCTAGAGCATGGAAATGCAGGCATGTTCATAGCCTAAACCGTTTTGTTGCATGGATCTCACCTGCCTGAAGGGAGTAGTGGATTTCAGCATTGGCTCCTTGGTCCTGATCGAGGGCTCTGACTTGTATAACCTCTGTGCCCACCACTGCTGAGTCCAGCACTTCTGCTTCGTAATGGATGCTGCTGAACTGCGGAGGGTGGAGGTTGCAGTTCTCCACGTGGATGATGACTCGAACAAAGTTCCTCTTGATGGGGACCTCCTGGTCTCGTACCTGAACAACAGGGGAAGAGCAGGTATGGACACATATCAGAGTGGTAGCCTTGCCTGCACCAGGCTTCCAAGTAGCTCATCAGGACTCTTACAGAGGGTGGCATTTTCCCTTGGATGGGAATGGCCCTGTAAGTTTCAGCACAAACACTCAACTTCACTGTACTTTCCTGTATAAGGATCCTGTGGCCCTTCAATGAAATTAGCAGGTGAAAGCCTCAGCACTTGTTAAGAGGGAAAGAAGGGTGTTACCTAAATTTATCCAGGATGGTTCTATAGTAAAGGTTAACACCCTGCTTTCCTCTTCCCTGTTGCTCTAGAAAAATCCTCCCTCCAAGACCACAACCAGTTTTAATTTCTCCAGAGACCCATATATCCCGGCCAAGCTGTTGGACTCAGCAGGATGTGCCTAGACTCACCATCACTGTTAGGGTGTGCTGAGGCATGGGATGGGAACTGAAGCCTTCTGCTGTTGTGAGGACCCCGCTACTCGGATCCAACTGGAAGAGTCTTGTGCTTTTGGGGTCCACGCTGCCATGGATAGTGTAGATGAGCCCCTTGCCTTTGTCCTTGTCTGTTGCACTGACTTGAAGGATTTCCCTCCCTGAGGGGGTATCTTCAGGAATCCTTACTTCGTAATGGCTCTCCAGGAACTGGGGACGGTGCTGGTTGATGTCAATCACATGGATAAATGCCTGCAGTGGGAGACACCATGATAAGGGAAGCAGGGACATTGGAGCAACCTGACTTATGCAGTCATGTAAAATCTCAGCTACCAACTCCTCGTGGGTGTAGCCGTGTTCTTGTAACCATCATAGCTTTCTAACCCTTGGGGCTTTGCCATCCATGGTGACTGGGAACCTTTTCGTCCTTCTCCCCAAGGAAAGCCTGCTGTGCCTTTCCTTAGTGAGTTTCAATTTGCTTCCTCTTATTTTTTAATCTCTCCAGTCTGGCAAGCTGTTCAGACTGAACGTGCCTGCACTTGGCATCGCAGCCTGCCACGAAAAGCAGCAGTTGCTCAGTGGTGGTGCCAACTTTGCTGGCTGGTACCTCCACACCAGCCCTCATTAATTACACACCAGAAAGCTGGCACAGGGGGGGTGTTTGGTAAAGGAAGGAAGGGCTAGCCTATCTTAAGAGCAGCATGTGGAGAAGGTATGCAGAAGCAAAGTTCATGGTCAACAGTTTTTAGTCAAATCTCCCCTTCTACATTTAACAGCAAACCCCTGTGAATGGCCTGCCTGAATCCTGCCTGCAAAGTCACCTAGTTTCTTCTGTTTGGTCTCCTACTTTGACTGTTCTGACCCTCCTAGTGATGTGTTCACTGCATCTTAGGAAGTCCCAACCAACTGTAATAATTTGCTTCCTTTGGCAAACCTGAACATGCCATGGGTGTTTTGCACAAGCAGGTTTTCTGACATCTGCTAGCAGGCTTGAGTGCCAAAATAAATGTAGGGATGAAATGCAAGGTGGCAGGGAATGCACACCAGGCAAGGTGGGGCTTTGTTTGTTTATTTGGAACAAGACTTGAAGATAGTGGGGATAGATAGCCATCCGTTAGCACCGGGTTTCACAGGAATGGTAGTGTTCCTCACTCATCAGCCCCTGCAAACCTCCGCAGTGAATTCCCACGATAAGCATCACTGACGGGTGACTCACGTTCTGTGTCTTCCTGTGCAGTGAGGGCTGGAGTTTTGGCTGCTGCTTGTGTGTGGAGAAAAAGGTTGGTGAAAGATCAAGCCCTGAATATCCTTCCTGAGGGTAGGTAAAGATGGGCACATCTCAGCAGCCATTTTAGCTGGGGCTTAGAGACATGCCTGACAGTAAAGTGCCTCCTTCCAACAGTGCTTGCTTTTCATGTGGGAACTCAGAGGACACAGCATCTCTGCAGTTGTCCCACTCAGCCCCTAGACCTTGGTGCTGATATGTCATCAATGTTCCACGCGCTTGGAACAACACAGGGCAGGGCCAGATCTTACCTCCTGCAGATGTGTCTGTGCTGGCTTTATACATATGAACAAGTCCCAGGAACACCCTTGACATGGTACTATGGATCCAAGCCTGATCTAACTGCATATGCCTTTCCCTTACATCTCACCATGTTGTCTCAACCATGTTATAGATCAGCCTGAGCCACTGAGAGCAACTTGAGGATTAGGAGTGTGAACTGCCACCCCAGCTTGGCTGGTGGTGTAAATGTGCCCTTGTGTGCTGGCTGTGATTAACAGGAAAGGCCCAGGCTTTCCTAGACGATTTGTGTCTCCAGCAACATAAAACCAGCTTGGTACTAAGGAAAGACTTGGGTCACTGTGTTATGTAAGATCACGGTGTAAGGAGATTCTTGTGCCTGGCAACTGACCCAGAGCTCAGCAGAGTCAGAAGATTCCCGTTGACATATACTTACTTTAAATGGGGTCTTTACTAAAGAAAAAGCTTTACCTGGGTTTTGATGGTAGTGGACCCATCAGTGACTTCGACTGTCAGGTTATAGCTTGACTTCTTCCTTGCATCGAGGGCTCTTGCAATGACCATGCTGCCTGTACTCTTTTCAATGTCAAAATCCATGTCATCGTCACCGCCTGAGATAAGGGAGAGATGGGAAAAGGAAATGGGGGAGCAATTACAATCAGATTTCTGTCTGGAGCAACCTGCAGGTGGAAGGGATTCTAGGAGCTGCCTGGAGATGTGAAGGATGAGGATCTCCCCTCCAGACACCTTACACAAACCACACAAGAAGCTCATGCCCAGCCACAGATACCTGGCGTGCCAGGAAATATACCTTGAATGGGGATGTGTAGGCATTCACTCTAGCTGTACATCTTTGGCTACAGCTATACTGGGAACAGTTCCATAGAAGAAGTTTTTCCCAAATTTGGAAACTCAATATGAAATGTGATAGGTGGACACAGGAGACAGGGAAGACATGGAGAAGCTGGGCAAAGAGGTAGTCACAGATGGTGACAAAGAAGTACAAAAGGGAAGGTGAGGGGAATAAGAGAAAATGAGAAGGAGAAGGGGTAAGGATGCACATATGCATATGATGTCCTGGCTAGATTTACAACAGGCATATTTGATCACTGATTTATTTGCACAAGGTTTCCAGCTATGCAGCACCACAGGCTTAGCATGGATCAGGGACCTGCAGCGCTGAACAATGCTCTTGCTGGCTTCTAATTCAAGGTCACACTGTGGGCATATCAGCGATGGCCTTCATTGCCACAGCTGGGTGCCTGGGAGCTACCTGAAGAAGCCCAATACTGGAACAGTTGGGGAGGCAGACGGTGCTTCCAGGGCGAGCAGAGCCTGTTGCCTCCAACCCAGATGGCTGCGTAGTGCAGGGAACCGCAGGCCTGAGCAGCTCAGCAGCAGAAGGCTGTCCCTCACACTACTGCTGTTCAGCCCTGGCGTGGAAGCTCCTTTCTCATGCCTGGCTTGCTTATGGCTTCTTAGTTCTCCATTGCATGTGAAACACTGCTTCAGTGTTCTGAGATATGGAGAGGTTAAAGCAGTTTTCTGTATATATCCCAGGTCTCAACTTCTTTCTCCCTTCCCAGCTATTGGATGTTCTGGATTCTGGTTTATTCTCTTACCAGCTGGGAAAATCTTGGTTGGTTGTTAAATTACATATTGTCCCTTGTGGGAGAAATGCCATGGTTGCCAGCCATCTGGACTACCACTTTCCTGCTGGGAAGGAGACAGAAAGAAGCAGAGACAGGAAAAGAGAGACCCATGGATGCCTTTCCCTGAAAAAGAGAGGTAATCCCTTTGCACAGTGCCAAAAGGAAAAAGGAAGTCCAGGGAAGGAAACAGATTAAGATGCTGATGCTGCACCGTCAACCCCAGTGATAGAGCCCTTGTGCTCTGGGAAAGGTGAGATTTTGAAAGAGGTGTGAAGGCTCCTGGATCTCTGCATCAGCCTGTTGGTGATGCTTTGCTTCCCTGTCAGGGAAAATGAAATACTGTCCTTTTCCACCAGTGTAGAAACTAAGACAACCCTGAGAAACACTTGGTGCAGCAG
>NW_009943557.1:54332-69960 GCF_000696875.1 Nestor notabilis
GCACACAAGGAAGCACTCAATGGGATGACGTTCAAAGGAATATACCGTTAGTTCTGCAAACCCAAGCAGACACTACTAATGCCAGATAAGCCTTGCACTGATATTGTCTGCTCCTTGTAGCGTTGTATCTCTTGTTGCTTAATTGTATTTATACACCATTATCCCTTCCCCAGCTCAGTAACAGGAAGAACTGTTCAGTCACCCGATTACAGCTTTGTCTGACAGGGCAAGCCCTGCAGGCAGTGTCAGGGAAAGGCTCTGCAAGGCAGATTGGGGCACCACTTCAAAACACCACATTACCTGAGCACAATTGGCCCTTGTTTGTAGGACCAGTTCTGCACATACGCTGCCTGATGAGTCCCCTGGGGTGACAGCCCACGTCCCCTCTGTTCTAGCACCCTGTGTCTTACAGGAGGCCCTAGAGAGCTGCTTCATGTTTCATGTCTCAGTCATCCCTCGAGATGCTGTGAAGTGGAAGGGAGACCACCACCAGTTAGGTCAGACCACTTCTTCGAGGAATCCTTCGCTCTCAGCTCCCTGTTGAGACTATGGGGTGGCGCACGTCTGCAAAAGCCAGACACCCAGATCCTTGCAGGCTGTTTTACCACAAGCAATAGTGTCACTTGATTCCCAGGAGGAGCTGGGACTGGCATGCCCTGCCTTTCACGCGACACTAGAGAACACCTCAAACACTGGCAAGTCCCACTATGTCATTAAAAAATGTGTTAGATAATTGCACTTGGCACGAGCATCTTTGTCTGTGGCTGTTGAAGCCTTTTGGTGTCTGTGAGAAAGCTTTCCCTGTAGCTCACCTGTACCTAAAGCAAACAACTCCCTTAGCACAGGCACGTGAGTGCTGAAACCCAAAGGGAGCTGGGGCAAAACCTCCCAGACACCACTGCCCTGGTTTCATTTGTGTGTCTCACCTGTTATATTAAACCACACTTGGCTGGGGCCCATTTCAATGCTGATCACTCCCACCATATGGTTTACAGGATCTGTTTCCATCACGGCAAAGTTAAAATGGGGTTCATCGAAAGCTAGTGGCTCTGAGGAAGGGCCGGGACGGGCAACCCAGCTGATGTGAAGCCGCACATGGGAGGATAGTGGTGGGCTGCCGCCGTCTGTTGCCTTGACCTGCCGGGAAATGCACATGCAGTCAGGATTTGGCCCATAGGAACCCCATAGGAAGCTGCTTCTCCCACCCACCAGGAGTTTCAGGTCTGAGTGTGTCCAAAATTCCACAAAACACATCTTGACCCAGTGGCCCATGCTCTGGCTGCTTCTGAGGTAGAGCCAAGCAACCCAAATTCCTCTTGACCATCAAGCAAAGCTGCCAAGCTCAATCCATAGCAAAGACCTGGATCACAAGCCTTGTTGTGAGGACCCACAGGGTGTGGGAGAGCTTTAAACCTGTATCCAAGCCCTATGGCCTGATCAGACTGCCAAATGGAGGCACCACTGAAACCCAAAGACAGTTCAGGTCTGGGTCAACATCCATATGGGATTGTGGATCGCTGTGTTAATCTCTGAAAGTGGGTTGGACAGTTAATTCTAAATTTATCTTCCATTCTAAATATCCTTTTACCTTCCGTATTTCCCATCATCTCCTCCCAGTTTCTCTCCCTGTAACCCAAGTCTGTCTCATTCAAACTCTCCTCCCACTGCTACATTTTCCTCACCCCTTTCCTTCGTTCATCTTTTCTGCTCCTGCAGCCTTTCCTCTCCTTCCCTCTCTACCCATCTCTTCCCAGTGTCTCTATGAGTTTCCCTCTCCTCTTACCGTGAGTATGTTGTATTCAGAGGCAGGAAAAGCTTTCCTGGAGAACACCATGCCAGTTGTGGGGTTGATGGTGAATATCCCTTCCTCCTCCTCCTCGATGGTGTAGGTGATCTGGCTGTTCTGGCCCTGGTCACGGTCCGAAGCAATCAGCCTGTACACTGGCAGTGGTGTCTCTGAGGCTTCTCTCTCGGGGAGCTGCACCATGAAGAGTTTGTGGGGAAAACTGGGAGGACTGTCATTGGCATCCAGGACTTGTATCACAACTCTGCTGGTGGACTTCAGGGCAGGCTCTCCATTGTCAGAAACAGCCACCTGCCAGCAAGGAAAGGAATTAGGTGACAGAGCTCTTTGTCTTTACCTAGGACGCAAGCAGCCAGCCTTCATCCTGAGGGGCAATGACTAAACTAAGGGGTTTGTGTGGATCTGCATTTGTACCTCAGCATTTTCAGAGCCATTGCTTCTCTCTACAGGGTAAAATCTGGTGGCTGCAGCTGGCAGTGTGCAAGGCTTGTGCATACACATACATGTGAATGCAGGGGTCTGCTTGCAGTTGCTCCGGGCAGGGGGTCAGATTGGTCACTAGGGCTCACATAACTGAAACCGTGTTTACTGCAATGGCTTGGCAAGTTATCACCCATCCTCACTTCGCTGTGCCTGTTGCATTGCAGGGAGAAATGTATTATCCTCAATCACCCTGATAGCCTGAAACACCTCAAGGTCCCTCTAAAGTAAACCTGCATAGCTTGAAGCAGTGAAAGATGGAAGCTGGTAACACAAAGCTACACAGCAATGTCTGATGCAATGAGATAAATGAGGGTGGATTTCGCTGGCTTGCTCTTTCCCCCGTAACTTATTATCCATCCTGCTAGAGGACAATTCCAATCCTCTTCCTGCATTCCCACAGCTTCCAGAACAGGCCTTTTGCTCCAGTCCTCAGTAAGGAAATAAAAACCCCGCAGTACTGCTGCAGCTGTCTCTTAAGGCAACACACACCATTTAATTAAGTTTCCCAGCAGTTGGGAGCTGATGGGATGAGATTCTTTCTCTGTGCTCCAACTTGCAAGGAAAGCTCTTTGAGGACTTAATACACTTGCAGGTAAATAAAGCTAATTACAATCATCATTACCCACCTCTAGGATATGTTCAGCCTTGTATTCTCGATCCAGCTGCCGTGAAGTTGTAGAAATCAGACCTGCCAACAAAGAAACCCTTTGAGCTCCAAGAGTCAGCGTCCGAGGAAAGCCAGGGCTGATCAAATCCCTGCATGCCCCACATCAGCCTGCCCGCCTGCCCTGTTTCAGGTTCCCTTTGTGATCACAGGAGAATAACAGATACTCCCAGAAGGCAGGTTGTCCACTTCCAGCGTGAATCCCCATTTGGAGGTCCTCCTTTGATTACAGACACCACAGAGGACAGGAGACACCTACAAGATGCCTACCTCAGTTGAGGCTTGTCAAGGCGTTTGGTGAGAAAGGCTGCAGGACTGTGAAAACAAACCTTTTCTTATGCCTTTAAGAAAGAAACATTCTGCAAGCGCTGGCACAACTTTGGCCTGTTAACAAGTCTCGACTCCTATTTTCCCTGTGCTGAACCTTGCTCTTTGTAGTTTACAGTGTTTTGACAAAAGCTTGTTTTCTGTCTAGGGAAATACCCTCTATTCTAATGCTTGAACAAATGCATTCAGGCTAAAAATAAGGCACACAGTCAATAATACTGTTGGTATATTATTTGAGACTTGCTGAGAGACAGGATGGATCCTCTAACAGCTGCAAGATTTTGAGGGATTTCTGAAAAATATACATTAGTTTAACCACAGGGAATAGGTTGGATGCGGGAGGGAGGAATTGTGGCTATAATCAACTAGAGTTTACACAAAATCACTGTAATTGCCTCTTTTTGGCCTGTCAGTGTCTAAGCTGAGTAAATGGAAGTGTGGAAAGGATGGAGCTGAGGCTAGTGTTTCCATGTCTGGTTTGATAATAGTCATTATCTAGTGCCTTGACTCTTCCCCTTTGGGGAAAAGCAGCTCTAGACCATTTCCACAACTGCTTTACAGATGATGGAAATCATATATGTAATGCATGATTTTCTGACAGTCATCAAGTCTGGCACCTGTGAGTGTTTCTGTCTGTTCTCTGCATCTCCTGCTCCCAATGGTCACCGTTATCATGGTGTTTATTCCCCACACAGGGAAGTCCTGCTTCCTCACACAAACAAGAGGCAGAGTGAATTTTACTGACCACCACCAGCAGTGATACAGGCTCATGCAGCTCTGGGAAGTGCTTTGCATGGAAGACACGTGTGCGTTGGCAGTGGTGTGAGCACATGCACTTGTGCATCCTGAAAGACTTGTAAATCAGAGTTGCATGAACCCATCTCAACTCTCCTTTCTGGTCCAAAATCAGAAAGTTTTAATTAATAGTATTGTTTTCAGTTGTATCATACTTCAGAATATTGCTGTCTGAGCATGATAGGCAGGGGAAAATTTCAAATGGCTGGAGGAAACACTGGGCAGCTGAAAGAGGGAGCAAGGAGCAGCTGCTTGGAACAAGACTATTGTTAACTGTTTCCACTTGTTCTCTGGGATTATTCATATTTGGCACTGGTTGCTGCACTAAACATTTGATGCCTTTACAATCATAAATCAACAGTCCTTAATGTGTTTTGACAAGATAATTTGAAAGGTTCTTTTTGCATGTATGTTATGGGTTTTTTTTTCTTCTCCCTCATCTTCCGACATCTCAGCAGGTGAAGAGGACTTGGCCATGGCCTGAGAGCACACTGGCTGGGGAGCTTTTAAACCTCTTCTGGGCTCATGGGAGGCTGTAGGGTTCCCATAGCACCAAACATCTTGATATTCATGGAAATGCTCTCAAAGAAAGGATTGCAGCAGTGGTTCACTGGGGTCTCTGATGTTCCTGCCCACATTGCTGATAGTTTGGCTAGGACGGGGGAGCAAAGCCTAAAACTCCAGCTACCTTCAGGGGGGTCATAATTTTGGTCTACCAAGCCCATACGACACATAACTAGGTATTCTCACCAGAGCCACCCAATACCTGTGTGCACACAGGGGATATTTCTGGTCTATTGGATTGCAAAATTCAGTTGCAACAGACTAATACCTTGTTTGCACTTGGTTTCTGTGTGCCAGCTGATGGAAAGTAACTTAAACCACTCTAAAGCGATTATTTAGATTTGCCTGGCCACACCCTGAAATTCTTTCATGACCTAATGATAAAAAATGAAAGAAAACAGGATTGTAGCTGAGCTTTCTAGAGCCGGAGAAGAAGGACTGTGGTGAAGGGAGGTGAATTGGACCTTAATGACTGTCTTCGATGTCTGTACCACTGGAGATGCTCAGGTCTCCTGGGGAGTATGAGTTGCCTCTACTCCCTATCACAGATCCCATATCCCACTTGGGAGCCTTACCAGATGTCATTTCTGGGTTTAACTTCATATCTGCTGAGCCACAAGTCAAAGGGTTGGCTTCTCCTCCTGATCCCTGGCAAAATCCATCTGTCCCTTCCCATGTGTCTAATCACGGCACCCAATTCCCCTCTCCAGAGCCAGTTACTGCTCTGCCTAGAGATCAGAAAGCTCTTGTGGTTAACGGTTAATCACTGTAATTCCCATACGGAGCCTTGGTGCTGCGTGGCTGCCAAGATGCACAAACTGCCAGCAGTATTCACACGGCAGCCGAGCACCCCGAGACGGGGAGACGGGGATCGGACGTAGTGCTCCAGAGAAGCCAGCTGGAATTAACGCACATTTCTATTTGTTGCTGCTTGGAAATACACCCTTGTGAAGCCAGAGGGCTAGAATGGGAAACTGTTATTAAAGGGGAACTGCCGTCAGCTTTCATGGCCTAGGGAAACAGTTCTTTGGTTCTTTCTGCTGCCCCTTACAAGGACCTGGGAAGAGCATGTTTAGTTTTTTACTAGTGTGTTTTGTGTGTGCATGTACATGTGTGTGAGTTATCAGTATAGCCCGTGCCTCACTGGGAAACACCAGCCAGCCTATCCCATGGGACTTGTGATCAAGTGGTTGTCCTTTATTTGTGTTCTTGTATATGGCCCTGGAGGTTTCTGCTGAATCCTATAGAGACTGAACAAAACCATCAAAGGTCCTAATTGTACTCGGCCAATTAGCCAAGCTCTGCATTCACCTGAAGGTCCAGAAACCTTCTGTTGCTTGCATACAGGCAGGCACAGACTCTGCTCTGGCAGCCTATCTACACACAGCAATGGGAAAGGATTGTCTGCAATCCTCCCGCTTGCTGCCTAGAAAGGGGAGAGAGGAAAGCTGGTCATGTTGGAACAGGAGCAGCAAAATTAACAGTGCATTGTTGTCAGGGAACAAAAAAATAATAATAACTTCTGCTGGCAAGAGCAGGGCTGGGGTGGAGGTTGCTGGCCCCCTGCCCTCGCTATAGGGAGGAAAATCTAAGATAGTTAAAATAGCCAGAATCAGGTTTGTAGGCATTGGGGCTTTCACAAAAGCCTGAGAAGGAAAGAGGTTGTCTCACTGTTGCTTCATTTCACCTTCTCTTTTCTTCTACTACTTCCCCTCTTGTTCTGACCCTGCTTTGCAGTACTCCATGCTCAGCTGGAGCCTGTGGTTGGGGAGCGGCAGTGAAACCACTCCTCAGACTTAAAAAGCAGGCTGTGCCTGGATGTCCTTCCATGCAGAGAAATGCAGGGAACCACAGGCATCCTGGGGAAGCCCAAGGACACTGACACAGCAGAGAAGCACCTGAAGAACAAGCACGAGATAAGAGCTAGAGATGAATAGTCCAGGGTAAAAGGATTCTCCAAGCAGCCTTTCAGTGGGATGAATGGCTTCATCCTGACTCTTCCTGCCACAGCCTCACAATTCCTATCGGTCCTGTCTCCATTGGAATCCCCATTCACATCAGGGGCTGCAAGCCCTTTGCGAAAGAAGCTGAAAATCTTTCAAGTGAAAGAATACCCTAAACCCTGCTATCTACCCACCTCTCCACGTATCTACCTATCTCTCTGTCTCCCACAAACACTGCTCTGCACCAGCTGCCAGGCAGGGCTGGAGAGATTCCATCGCCGATGGCAGAAGGCTTTCATCTCACTGCACAGTTTTATTCCCTCTTCTTATTATCCTTTCATTTATTTTCCCTCTTTTTCTCCACCCTCTTTAGGGAACTGAGAACTGGAAGAGCTTAGAGCCGTTCTGTGGTAGTTCAGGGATGCCGGAGGAGCCAAGTCCTACTGAAGGACAGTTATCACAGCCATTTTTGTCTCCCCGCAAGGCATCAGGAGGAGAAGTCAAGGAGCCTTGCTGGTTATGTCTCCACTGGCCAATCCACCCCTGTGTTGTGAGATACTGGTTCAAACACAGAACAAGCCAGCTCCAGAACCAGAAATAGGTTACTTGCAGTAGTGTGGCACTGTGCCCTGAATAATTATCCAGGACTATTCTGCGGGGTTATTCTGGGTGTAGACGTGCCTGTTGTAACAGTAAATCAGGACCTTAATTCCTATTAGCGCACAGGATGAGAACAAGCTTCCTCCTCCTCTCCCTTTGCTAGGAGTGCCCTGCCTAGGAAAGACTCAGACTGACCTCTGGCCCTCCTGTGCTCTGGCTTATTTCAGTGCTAGTGTGACTTATTTGTCCTTTGATCACAGTGTGGGGTAGAAGAAGAGGAAAGGTCTTGATCATAGTCTTCTCTGCATGTAGGAGCCTCCCTTCTCATCCGGGTGCTGGAGGAACTTCCGACACATGCAGATTATCCTGTTCTTTGCTCACATTGTGTGACCAAGAGCATCAGTCTCTGTGGTTTCCTCTTGAAACCTCAAGTTTTGTCACTAAATAATGTGACAGAGATTCAGCTTCATCGCAGTTAAGCAGCAGTGCCTACTCACAATCTTTTGCTGTCATAGGGTTTGGGATTGACTGTGGGAGGAGTATTGGCAATCTGGATCATATAGATCTCTGTCATTTCAAGAACTGAAATATTTCTGAGTCTTTTTGTTATCATTCACTCTAGATAGTGAAAGAAGAGACGCATTTATTGCATTTAATAAACAAAGGTCATATCCCAGCTAAAAATGCAGAAAAGGATCAGTGACCTAGTAGCACTGTGGTGCTCAGATACTTGCAGTGTTTTCCCTCTTCTGTTCAAATGCAAGCCATTTAATTTACACTGCACTGGGATAACCTTGTTTTGAGTACAACCCTGCACTGATGTGGAAGACTGGGAACTGAAAGACCAGCAGTTCATCTTCCAATGCTGCACTACCAGGCTGGCACCAAAGGTTATATTTTTGTTCTACTTAAGGAAGAAACTAGCATGCCCTTGTCTGCAGAATGAAAATATCACAGAGCTTCCAATAAGCTGCCTACAGCCCTGAAATTTAGATAAGCTGTGATATTCTTTCTGGCAGTAGTAGCAGATGACTTCTCTTTAGGTACTGTAAGCATGAGGATATAAACTGCTTAGTTTATGCCAGTGTTTGCAGGTAATTATTTGTTCTTTTGGGTGACATGCAAGTAAAACAATGGATAACTGACTCCTCATCAGGCTTGGAAGCAGGTCCTTAAACAACCTCCAAACAGAGGGTTTAAAGAGACCTCCAGCAACTGTCCAAGTGATAAGATCAGCTCACGGGACTGACAAACTTATCACTCTTCACATGCAAATTGCCTGACTGTAGAGAGAGATGGATAGAATATGACTCATGAGAGAGCTGTTTTTTGTCTAAAATGGGAATGAAAGGGTTGGCTTAGAGGTGAGGTGTCTCATTAGCAAACATTCAGATTTTGCCAGTGCTGTTTATTTTACAGTAAAACAGGGCAGCCTCAGAGTGTGGCTTTGTAGGGCTGCACCCATGCTGGGGTGAAAGTTTTGCCTGCTGCCTGCAGCATAGAGGAGGCTGAATTTCCTGCAGGGTGCACGCGTGCAGCTGGAGCTCAGCAGATGAGGGCAGCTAGCTGGTGTCCACATAGTCCACATCCCACTGAAAAGGCAGCGGTCTTCTAAAATAGGGCCTCTGAAGGCACCTCTCCATGGGACCCTGCATTTGTGCAAGCTGTCCATGGGGCTGAGCTGTGCATAGTTGTTTGGCCTATGTGGGAATGTTGTATGCAAAGCAATGCCCTGACCTGGCTAAAAAGCTTCTGATAGTGTAGATCACTACAGCTGGGGGTAGCAGTGGTCACAGTTAGGTGACATCTCCACGTGTATCTGGTGGTGCCTATGAATCTCTTGCAACCTGAAGGATGCCAGTGTTTCAGAGTAATGGTTTCTTCCTAAACATCCCCCTCCTAGCCAGCTGTAGAGGACTGCCAGAGAGTCACCACATCACAGGTGACATAACTGAGAATGCACTGGCCTTTTTCAATACATCCAGCTCCTTTCTCATCTGAGAGCAGGCTTCTATCCTGCTGCAGTAGGTGCACTGCTTTTATCACCCACAGGAGATCAAAGTCATGCAATTAATCCTCTCCCATACTGAGGCTCTGTGCCCTCCCTTCCTTCTCCAAGGAGCTGATGGCGTGAAGGGCTTGGCAGAGCTTTCCTTGCCAGACTGGCCCAATGTCAGCTCTGCTAGGATAGTTTGAGGAAGCTGTTTACACAAAACATCAGCGGGTTTTTGATGGCTCTGAAAGATCTGCTAATTAATCCTCAGATGAAAGATACAGTCTAGGAAGATGGCACAAGAGGCTTACTACACTTACTACTTTAATAGTGCTGGAGAACGGGTGGAGCTTTTAAATGCAGTGGGATTCATTTTTATTAATCCTGGCTTGGTCTGTCTCGGGAACAGATAGTCACCTCCAGAAGGGTGTTTCCTGGCTCAGGCTCTGCAATAGGGCAGTTGTTTATAAGGGGGAATATTAAAAGTGACTGCTTGGTTCTGTTTACGGCTTTGAAAGGAGAACGTTTGTGTAATTCTAAGAGCCATTTGGATGCAAACAGCAGTTGTCAGGTTGAGGGTTTCAATCCTTAGCCTCCCCAGACAGTGTATTTGGAGACTGGGACTTTTGTTGCTGAAGGAAGGTGTGACAAAGGCAGCTGTGTGGGATGTTCATATTGAATATGTAACATCCTCTGGGCACTTGAAAACCTCAAAAACAGATGCTGAGTTGGGTTAGTCTTACCTGTAATGAGGTTAATGGTGAAGAGTCCTTGAGGATTTCCAGTTAGGATGTGAAAAGTCAGTTTTCCCTCTGAGCTAGAGTCTGGATCTAAGGCATCAAGCTGAAGGACAGATGTGTTTGGTGGGGAATTCTCCATCACAGATGCATAGAAGACAGGTCTAGACATCTGAGGTGGGTTGTCATTGGTATCGGTGACTTCAATATAAATTTCAGTTGCAGAACTCAGAGGAATTGTTCCCAGGTCAAGCGCTAGCACTGTCAGCCAGTAGTGAGACGTTCCTTCTCGGTCGAGTGGTCCTATGGTCCGGATGGTGCCTAGAAGAACAACAGAAAGTGCTTGTGATTTAAGAAAGATTAAGGGAACTCAGACCACTTTGTCCTTAATGCCAGACCAGTCTGTTTCTCTGTTGTTTCCTGGTCTTTGTTGCAGATATAAACTCTGGCACCAGTCTTGTATGGCTGTGAGATCGTGTGGAAGAGACAGGGCTTTCTTGTGCTGAGGGTCATTTGGTACACAAGGGAAGACCTTGGTATTTTGGGGGAGGACAGACACTGATCTTCCATTATTTTAAGGAAACAAACTCTGCTTGCTTCTCCCCATATACAGGGATGCACATTGTATACCCCTGCCCAAGCAAGAAAGATTTGAATGCATAGAACTTTGTTCTATCGGGTCAAAAAGTCAGGCCAAACACAGTATGTAGTTTAAATCTTTAAGGTACACCATTAAACGAAGCTATCATTACCTGTGTCCTTTTCAATGCTGAAGACGGACAGGCCAGTGCCCTCTCGGAGGAAATATTGAACTTCTCCATCTTTCCCCTTATCAATATCTTTTGCTGTGACCATCATCACTGATGTGCCCTCAGGGCTGTTCTCCTGCACCCAGCCTTTGAAGACAAAGGAGGCAAAGCGTGGTGGGTGCAAGTTCTCGTTGACATCAATGATGTTCGCTTCCAGGTGGCAGAGGGAAGAGCGAGAGAAGGGCTTTCCACTGTCACTGACCTGCACAGTTAGATTGTAAGAGTTGTTCTTCTCATAGTCCAGCTCCTTCTCCAACCGGAGTGCCCCGGTCAGCTTATCCACATGAAACATCATCTCCTCATCATTAACGAGGCTGTACCTCACCTCACCCCCAGAACCAGCGTCTGGGTCAAAAGCCTCCAGAAACAGGAGAATGGTTCCCACAGGCAGGTCCTCTGGGACCTTCACACTGTTGAGGGCTGGGAGGCACTGCGGGGTGTTGTCATTCACATCCTCCAGGGTCACGGTGAGATCTGTAACTGAGAACAGCTCGTAGCCTGTCTTGGGCTGGTCCCTAGCTTCTATTTTCAGCACATAGCAAGGCCACAATTCTCTATCCAGGGCACCTATAACTGTCACTTCTCCAGTGACACTGTTAATGGCAAACTTATCAGTGGGGGTTAGGAGAGAATATTTTACTCTCCCATTGTCATCTGTATCAGCATCTTCTGCTTTCAGTTGAGCTATTGTTGTCCCTGTTGCTACGTGTTCTGGTATGGCCACCCAGTAGGCACCTTGTGGGAATTTAGGAGTGTTATCATTGGTATCCAACACATTCACAGCCAAAAGTTTCCAAGATGATTTTTGTGGTGTGCCAAGGTCGTACACAGTAATGTTAAGAATGTAGAAGCTGGTTCGTTCATGATCTAGAGGAGAAAGGATTTGAAGGAGACCCAGTTCCAGGTCAATGGTAAAGCAACTGTCATCATTTCCATCTGAGATTACATAGATCAATTTACCATTAAAACCAGTATCAGGATCAGTAGCTGAAAGGTCAGCAATGGTTGAGTTGATAGGAACAGTCTCTATGATATCAATAGATCGTGGAAAGCTCTCCTCAAACTTTGGAGCATTATGGTTTATAAGGTGCAAGTTCAGAGAGGTTTCATCATCCTGCCCATGTCCTTGAGATTGAGACTCAATGGAGTGTATGATAGTTTCTGTCAGCTGTTTCAAGACTCCTGTTTCCTCACACTGCATTTTGACAGGGAGACCTTGGTTGACCACAGTGATATTTACAGATGTTGGCAAAGCGTAGTTCTCTCCATCTGTTGCAGTGATTTTTAAAGAGTAGAAAAGTGGCTGTTCAGAAGGAAGATCTCGCAGAGATATTCTAAGGGATATTACTCCAGAGATGGGATTCAGTTCAAAATGCTGTAACTCATTGCCAGACTTGATTTCGTATTTGATATGCTGCAGCTCATCACTGTCAATCGCAGAGACTGTGGCCACAGGGCTCCCAATAGGAAAGTCCCGTGGGATGGTGCCACTGCAGCTTGCCTTCTCAAACACTGGAGCATTGTCATTGACATTGCCCAGCATGAGGGAGACATACACCTCTGTTTCATGGCGGAAGGGTGAGCCCCAATCTGATGCCCACACTCGCAGATGATACCATCTCTGCATCAACTCATAGTCCATTGACTTGGAGGTGGAAATGATGCCAGAATAGGGGTCAATGACAAAGGGAACCGATTTCTGATTGGCTATGGTGTAAGTAACAAAGCCATTGTCTCCTTCATCTTCATCTGTAGCCCTTACTGTTAAGACACTGGTACCAGGAGGAACATTTTCATCAAAGGCCCCACGGTATGAAGACTGACTAAAACTTGGAGCATGATTGTTGCAGTCAGTGATGTCAATTTCAACAGTTGTGGATGCATGACTGTTAACAGTTGTAACTTCAAGTTCAAAATGAGACTGCTCATGGAAGTCCATCGGCCTGACTGTGGTTATCAGTCCAGTGTGAGGATTGATTTTAAAGCTTGTGCTGTCAGGATTAGGTCTTAAAATATATCTAAGGTTGGGGAAGACTGGTGTGATCTTCACCATAACAACTTGGCTTCCAGTTGGGGAAAATTCACTGAGCTGGACCCGGTACACTTCTTTCTCAAACCTGGCAGAGACATACTTGGAGGGAGGTATATGGATAACTCTAACAGGAGAGAACAGTGGTGGTTTGCTCTTGTCCTTGGCTTGCAGGCTGAGGTTGAAACCAAATGGGTAAAGTAGCCAGTTGATCTCTTTGGTTGACACAATCATGAACTCGGTGCTCCCAAAGTAGGATTTGATGGCTTTGAAATGTCTTCCTGGATCTCCATCCACAAAATCAACTGAATCTATCCCTGCTTCTGAGTCACCACTTTCTACAGACAGAGTTGCATAGACAAAGTCTTCTGCTGAGTCAGGTGGTGTCACCTTCACCAAGGAGATAGAGGGGGGTTTCCTGGCAGATGGTTCCACTTGGATCATGAGACTAGCCAAGTTCCCAAAGCCATTCCCCTCTGTGATCTTTCTCATTCTGTCCACAGCCAAAACCTGCAGGTGGTGTCTGCCTCGATGGGTGCTGTTCAGCCTACCCATGGTCATAACTGCTCCTGTGGTGGGGTGGACGGTGAATAGGTCAGACTTGGTGTTGAGGGCATAGTAGAACTCAGCATTCTGGCCAGCATCAGCATCAGTGGCACTGAGTGTGCTGACCACCGTTTTCAGAGGAGTATCTTCTCTAATGGACACTTTGTACGAGGGCGGTGAAAAGAGAGGTTTCAAGTCATTTCTGTCCAGAATGTGGATCAAGACTTTGGCCCAGGCTTCATAAGCAAAGGTGCTCTCTGTGGCCTTGATTATTAACATATAAGTGTCTTTGACCTCCCGGTTTAAAAGTGCTGTGTTGCTGCTCCTGGTTCTTATTCTCAAGAAGCAGAAATCCCCAATCACGTGCTCTTCTGTTTTAAAGAGACCAGTGCTGTCTCCAGAGGCTATTCTGTATCTGATGTCCCATTCAGGGTCTGTTTTGTAAATACCCATTTTGACATAGCTCTCTACGTAGGTCTTGGGGGCTGAATTCTCATAGATGGTGGCATTGTAGAAGAAGTGGGTGAAGTGCAGAGGGGAAGTGTTGCCCTTCTCACAGCTTGCCTTGTGGACCACACAGTGCATCAGGAAAACAGCAAAACTCAGGAAGTATCTCCTGGTAGTGACTTCCATGGTGTGGTGTCTCCTTGGGTCCTGTAGATGTCAAAAGAAGAGCATTGGTAGTTTTTATGAAGGCCAGTGTGTTAGATGAAAAGTCCCCATGAGCTGAGAATCACCTCCTGGCTCTATCTACCCCGACCTTTGCTGATGCAGTTGTTAGCTCAGCTCTTCTTCCCTCTGACCCAGTGACAGATCTGTCCCCCCACATCTCCATGCTGGCTCAGATCCATTCACTTTTTTCTCATTCAGTTTTTACACTTGTAGAGAGCAAAATGTGAAGAGCCATACAAAATGCTCTGATCAGGCTAATGAACGATGTCTCCCTCCTTTCATTCTGCCTTCTCCCTAGTCAAACAGCATATTTGAACTCTCCACCCTGAATCCAAACCTCACGTCTGTTTTGTTTCTCCATTCTCCCTTCTCCATCTTAACATCTCTCTCCATACACGTTCTTGCAAAGATTTTCAAGAGTCAGTATACAAACTGTGATTTGATGTCTCTCCCCATTGCTTGTTTTCCCTTTCCTCTCCCTCTGCTACAGCAATCTGTTGTCCTTCCCCAGCCCTCCTACGTTCTACAAATTCCTTCTGAATGGCCAACTCTACCATGTGGAGTTGCCCATTTAACAGTTTTAGCTCAGGTCCTAGTCAAGTTATATCCCAGTTCTAATTCACAGGTCTGACCCTAGCTGCCTCCTCTGTGCTTGAAGAGCACATTTCTAGCAAGACACTTTGACCATGTCACCCTCAGCCATTGAGTAATCTCTCTGGTTCCTCCCTTCTTCATGGCAAAGCCCCAGGGTCAGGATTCCTGTAGAAGATCTACCATCCATGACCACCTGCCATCAATTTCCTTCTCTGATGACTCCTGAACATCTGTGGCTCCATGATTTATCTCTCTGAACAAGGTGTTTCAAAGGAGGAACTGGGGAGTACATACGTGATGTAACTTTATTAGTGAGCTCTGCGGAGCTTGTTAAAGGATCAAGGCCTGTTCTTTTAAAAAGTTAAGTGTGTGCTGCTGTGTGTGCATTTAGGGGTTGAAACCAGGGATAAGCTAAATATAGGTGCATATATTCCCCCTAGATATCCCGGGAGATTTTTATCTAGAACTGTTTCTTCCTCTTTTGAATTTAAATTATATATCAAGTACCTGCCAGTCACTTGGCACATTCCTAATTGAAACAGGGAAGACTTGTTTTTCCAGACACTTTTTCAAGACTCATCTCTTTAAAAGCCAGAACTAGTTCAATTTATAAGTCAAGTTGAATGTTAGGGACAAATTGTTGGAGTCTATCTAACAATATGTGTCATGCTCTCTCACTGAGGTATCTAATTAGCAACAAATATATTTCATTTGTCCTGCAAATCCTTTTTCTCTTGGTGCATAGATACCAACCATCCTGCGATCTCCCTGTTGTGGTCATTGCTTTTGGAAACAAACGGTCAGAAGCTGAAGTGAAACTACCAGAATTTGTAGAGAAGTCAACACAATTTGGACTTAATAAAATTCAAACTCATTCTTTTTTATGACATTATTTCACTTTAGGAAATACAACATAGTCTCAAATGCACAACAAATGAAAGAAAATCTTGGAGGACAGGGCTAGGTGATCCAGAAAGGCATGTGGTTCCTCCTGAGAAGTTGAAAACCATGTTCTTAAAAGCTCTGCTTGTTACTTAACAGCACTTAGGAGTTCTGCAGCGTGTAGGG
>NW_009943557.1:69986-106316 GCF_000696875.1 Nestor notabilis
TGCTGAACCTGGAAAGAAGATGTATGCGTGCTGTGTGCGCGTGTGTCTACTAGGACTGTGGAGCAGGAAAAGTCACATACAATTTAGAGTAGAATAAGACAGCAGAATAAAACAGCAACAAAAACCAGTGCTGTTCCATAACAGCAGAATTAATGAAGCCGATCGCTTTGTATCTGGGCTAATTGACTTTTTAATTGAATTGTACTGAAATGGCAATGTGAACTCATCTCTTATAAGACATCAGAGAACCCACAAGGCAGAGACATTATGAACTTCACAACCACAAGAAAAGCTGGAGCTAGAGCACATACCTTCTCGGGCACCAGCAGCTCAATATGGGAGGATAACCTTGAGCAAGGAGTAGGTTTTCTGGCATTTAACAAGATGCAAACTTTCCTCTGAATCTCTCCTGGAATGTCCTTAACCTCACTTTTGCCTGTAGATTCCTGACATCTAAGAAAGGCTTTACTCGCATTGCTGTTTTTTCCTCTGTAGGGGCATTAGCAGAGTTTTACTCCTCTGTCCAGGTAATTACTTTGAAAAACCTGTCATGACTTCATATTTCTGAGAGCTTTGCTCTCAATTACAAGCTGGCTGAAAGCAATCAACGGCTTCAGCAGTTATTATGAGGGATGGAGAATAACTATGCACATGGGACAGAAGCCTCATTTCCTCTGGAAATAATCTGAAACTTTGAAAGGCACAATCAAAACTTAGGGAGAGTTTTCTAGAAGACATCACTATCAGCTTTTACAGTCTAATAGTTTCTCTCTGTGGCAGGACCCATGCCCAAAGCCCCAGTACTAGCAAAGAGAGACTGTTGTGTCCCCTGACAGAAACTGCCTGTGCTCTGAGATGTGTTATTTAATCACCTTTATTACTGTTAATGCATCTGTTTGGACAATTTCTATATCAATATTGCTGGGCAATCCTACCACTGTTTTAGCAGTTCCACACAAGCCCGTGTTTGTTCTCTCTGATTTTATCCTTTGGTAAAAGAATGAGATGGAGAGGGTTGTTGACACTAATGTCCTTCAAGAGTTGGCCTATTCTAGTTGAGCATCCTGAGGAGAGGTTTCAACTTCCCACTCCAGGACTGGAAACCATCACCTACTGCTTGTAGCCTGGAGTTTCTTCTTTAGTAGGTTGCACTGGGAAACAGTGACACACTGGATGTCTTGTTTCTCTTTCTCCAGCATGGCTTTAATGTAAAAGTAAAAGTAATATATCTCCCAGGAGATAACTGTGCAGCCTTTACTCTGTCTCCTGCTTCTGGGATTATTCACACCACATTCACAATGCAAAACCATGTAGAAGTGGGACCGGGACATTTCCAAAGGCCACAGTGAAGCTCAACAGGAAAATCGGGCACAGTGCTCTGAACAGGGGGGAAATCTGCTTAACTACTACCTTGGCTTAGCTCCAGGGAAAGCCCTGTTGGAACTGCCCCAGAAAGCGACAGTAACGAACCAGTAGAGACAAGGTGGGTTTCTATGACTCTTGTCAAGCTGTGTATAATGTGAAATCAGCATAAAATCAATTTACTAGCCCTTAAAATCCCAGATGTAGGTGGCTGCCAAGGAGGGGGAGCGCTGCCAAGTTCAAGGGTCCCTGTAATGGAGTTAAGGTTCTCCATGTTGAAACTGTGTGAAATCAACTGCATCTGACAGATTATTCATGTAGGTTAAGAGAAACATTTTGCCTTTTTTTCTGACCTGTGCCACCCCATGTCCTTGTGCTGAGAGTAATTAATGTGTGATCCATGGGACCCATGGCAAGGGCCATACCCTTCAGTTCAGGGCTGCCAGATGTGTTGGAGAAAGGCCATCGGTGGGATGGAGTGAGGAAGGTAAGACACACTCCCGACTGGGGGAAATACCAGGGCATCATTATGTGGTGATTCAGCCTCCTCTCCTAATCACCTGGTGAGGATCAGAGAGCCTTGAGGGGCTTCGCTTTCAGCCCTGTAGATGCAAACTCCCCACAAAGAGAGTAAACACTCGGTGTATCTCCAATCAGAGCCTAAGTGTGCATCTAAATTTAACATCCAAATTGTGATCCTCTGTCAAAGACATGCCCAAATCTGTTGGTTTGAAATGAAGGAACAAACATAGCATTGAGGTTCAAAGTGTTTGCGTGGGGAGGTGGTGGAGATGGGGGATTTGAGGGGATTGATGCAGGGCACCTACTCCAGCCGCTTGAGATGTGCAACTGGGGCATGGCCAGGGGGAATGGTCCTCTGGAGGGTCCTCCTGCAGATCTCCTGTGATGTGCAGGCTGTTCTGTTTGTCACTGACATAGCAGAAAAGAGCTGCAGCCTGCCAGGAAGCAGGTGTGGCCCCAGCCCCACCTTTTGATTCCCTTCAAGAGGAGCATTTAAAAGCAGCAAAAACCCAAAACGCAAAACAAAGTGAATGCTGAGTGTACCAATAGCAGCATTCCCCTCGCTAGCCATGGTGGGGGTTTAGCCCAAAGTTCTGAGATCCGAAGATGAGAGAAAAATAATCATTTTCATGGGAAAATAAGGACAAATCTTCCTTTATTGCTCTTTCATCAGCACACATCCCAAACTCTCTTTCTTCCTCTTCTCTCTTGCTCTTCCCTCCCCTTCCTTCTCCCTTTTTTTCTTCACTACAGGAAACAGTTCCCCCCCAGGACAGGTACTGATCAAAACCATCCCCAAACACATCAATGTCTCTGTTGGAGGCTACAAGCACTAGATGCTGGGGAGGACAATGGAGATGCACTTGGTTAGTTGAATAATCAATGAAAGGGAAGTTTAATGGTAGGTCTGAATTTCAATGGTCATTGGGGAATAGAGAGAGAGAGCAAAGGAAGTAAATCATGTAAGATAGTGAGTATAAGGCTTTGGGAAAGTGAACAGGAGTTGGGAATCTCTTGTCTCCTGGCTTAAGTGGTAGTTTAGCAGAAGAGGTTGGTTCAGCTGCAGTTGGGGCAGTACCCTTACAGTTGCCTGTCAAACAGGAACAATCAGGAAGCATTCCGTGGGTTTCTAATGTTGGAAAGTCACAGATTAAAAAGTATGCTCCTTGTACAAGTGTTGAGCCATGTCTGTGAGACGTTTTGATTCCCAGCACTGAAATAACCCATGTACACCCTGCGTGGAGGCCGGGCTGCTTGGTTGATGCTTGTCCTCGTCTCTGCCATCCCTTCCCAAGCCATGGCACGGAGCTGTGCCCATGACCTTGTCAGTGTTTCTGTGAATGGGATGCTGACTCCACGCTAGCAGCTAGCACTGCCCTCAGAGATCCTACTCCTGCATTCAGTTGTGCAGTCTCTGTTTGGTTTTGCAGCAAAACAGCAGCAGCACATCCTGGAGGTAGCTCAGAAAGCCAGAAAACTAATGAAAAGAAGCCCCTGAAGTTATAACATTTCCTTCCTCAATGTCTCAGGGTTTTCCAGTGCCTGTGGATGGTTTTCTTAGGGCTGGTGTTTGCAGAACTGTGTTTTGCACCAGCCTGCTCGGGGGCTGTGTTAGCGTGGGTACAGCTTTTTGCTGGACTTGCAGATTCCACCAGGGCGCAGTTGGGCTGTTCCTTCCCCATCTCGACTTTCCCATCTCCGAATGGCTTGGACAGACCTTTGGGAACTGTTTCCAGATTGCTGGACAGCCTGGAGCAAGGTGGCTGATCACGTAAAACCTGGTGCACATGCCTTTTAAGACTGAGGTCTGCCCTTGCCCAGAGTGACCTGGGAAACGCTGTTGCTGTCATGCAGAGAGTTGGCCCATGGGCAGTGCCTGGACCATGCAGTGAAATGATTTCATGGTTCTGCTCCATTCCTGGTGGTAAAGTGTCTGTGTGCTGATGGGGCGGGCTGTACCAGGGGCTTCTCAGCTGCAAAGAAGCTACTCATCAGATTAATTTCCATTAATCTCATGGCTTTCCATGGGACTGCTCAGCATGGCAGGGGAATCACATACATGTCCATGAGTAGAATGGATACAGTCCTATGAGAACCACTGAGGTGCTTCTCTCATCATGTGCCAGGTGGACGGCTTTTTCCTTGAGGAGTTTGGGTACCCAGGGTGGCTTGGACCGGCAGTATCTAAGGGGTGTTGGAGGAATAGAGACTCTCTTGAAGGAGTCTGGGGGAAGCCTGTGGGTCATTGACTTGTGTAGGACAATCTGGACCTGGCATGGTGCTGGGACACCCTTTTTATCTGGTCGGGCTGCATTGTTGCAGGTGTTGGTAAAAAAATGCTTTGTTCTGAGACAGTGCTGCTTTCTGTGGGTCTAGTCTGCTACAGCCAGTGGACCTGTGAGGAGTCCTGCTGGGACCACTGCTCTGGGATGACAGAGGGAGTGTGGAGGGACACTGTCCCTGGAGAGGTGGAGGCAGATGTGCCAGATGTGAGTTAGTTGAGCAGGAGAGGAGAAAGCAGGATGGTCTTCCCCATGGGAAGAGCACTGGGAAATGTTTAGTTACTCTGATGTCCAACTCATCCTTCCCCTATACAGCTGCATGCTTTTGCCACCTCTGTCACTGTGCCAGTTGTTCACAAGCTGGATGCTCATATTCAAACTGGCTCTAAATGCACCTTCCTCCATGACATCCTACTGTGGCCTCCTCCAGCTGCTCTACCTGCTGCCCTGATTTACCCCTCCACCAGAGCAAGCAGGTGCTGTGTGTCTGTACCTCCAAGCCATCCTCTGTCCGTGAGCATCACCTTGGCCATGAAGCCAAAGGCTTTCTTTTGTCACCTTTCCACCCATGATGTGCATTTCTGTCCAACGCTCTGACAAACCCAGGGTGAGCCTGATTTTATACTGCTGCCAACACCTAAGCCTGGCTCAGATACGTCACATAGCTGAGGTTTCTCTGTCATCTTTGTCAGCCTTCTGGAGCTCGTCTGTTAGGCACAGGAGAACTTGAACAGGCTTGAATCTCCGTAGAGTTAGAAGGGTCAGTGATCTTTATCTGCCTTCGCATTGCAACATCATTCTAGAGCAAGAGTTCATCATTCAGCTCCAGAATATGGAGCCCTCGGTAGGGGTCTGGGGTTACGGGAGGAGGCCTGGGGGTGAGTGCAGTCTGCACTGCCTTGCTGCTGATTGCTGTCACAGAGAAAGTGTGACAGGGAGGTTGACTTGCTTATACCAAGGGCAGGGGGAAGCATCCTTATGCATTATTCCTAATCCCTTTCCTCTGCTTTCCCCGAGAAAGATCAGCTGCCATTGCACAGGTAACCATGATGTTGGGGGTGGCGACTATCTCCCTGGCCAAGCACAGGGGGTAGAACAACCAGGAGATAGGGAGAAAACAGCACATTCCACTGGTGGCTCTGATGGGAACAGGGTACCTGCTCCCTGTTGAAAGAAACAGCCCTTGAGGCTGGAGATGGGAAGTGCTGGTGGGAAGGAGGCTCAGTGGGAGCTGCTCACAATGCAGGATCAAAGGGCCCCTGCGGCATCCTGGTGCTGGGCACTGTGGTGCAGGACCCCAAACATGTTGGCACAAGAGCCTGCTGCAACATGCCAGGTACTCATGTGAGCATGTCCCAGCACTGCTGCTGCTGGGACTGTGCACTTCTCTCCCTGGGATTCAGGCCCCGTGGAAGCTGTTAATGCCAAAGGCCACATACCTCCGTCACTGCAAACTAGCTGGCCCAGCAGGTATGCCGTGACCATCAGCACAGCCTGCAAGAGCCCACAAGGGATCCTGGGCAATTTCTTGATTGCTTTCTCCTGCCAAAACTCATACTGAGCCTTTCTCATTTTCCTCATGCTTGGGATGCAAATTATCTTGCATTGATAACCACTGCCCTGTCTGCAGACTGCTGAGGGAAGTTGGTGTGTGGGACCACATTATCAGTCCTCCCTGCTACCTTTTGGATCCACTGGCCAGTTTCAGCCAAATTTAACCGGATAGGTAAAGACTTGAAAGGAGTTAGGTTTGCACAAGCTTGTGAAAAGCATCAGAAGAGAGGAGAGAAATCCAAATTAGGACTCCCAGCTGGAAGAAAAGGCTCTAATGTGAGCCCAACCCGATTATTAGACATCAGAGAATCCACACAAGAGAGAGTGCCCCAGGCAACCAAGCTTCATGAATTCTGCTGCTCGCAAAACAGCTGTTTATTTAGGTGCTGCAAAGCCTGCAAGATCTTTTCTGGGATCCCAGCAAACTCCCATCTGACCCACCAGAGCTGTGAACTCAGACTGGGCTCAGCTCCCACCCCAGCCTGCAGAAGGGAGCAGCTCTGCACAGTGTTTGAAGGGGCTCTAACTCTGAGCTGTTTGAACCCATGAGTCCTCATCCACACCTTAACTCAACCTGGATGTTTGCAATGAGGACACTGGCTACATCACCTGGGTGCTGGTAGTCCTCTGATGCCCTTTCTGTGCTTCCCTGTGGGGATGTTGTGGTTTAACCCCAGCCGGCAACTAAGTACCACACAGCCACTTACTTGCTCCCCCTGCGCTTCCATGTAAGATACATGTTATCCTATGGTCAGTCAGATTTGTTGGGAAAGAGTCCAAGAGCATCTTGGCATGAAGAGCTGGGTGAGGGCCCACGTGCCCCGCTGGATGCAGGCAAGGAGCCCCAGCACTCAGCAGGACATGGACCGCTCGACTTCTCTGCCCTGCAGCACAGCCCTGGCCACCGTGCCTCCTCCCTCACCTTTTTCTCTCCTGTCAGGCAATCCTCATTCACCCACAGACCTGCCCCTGCGCTGATATGAAGATCTTCTCATTCCCATGCCCAGTACCCTGCTGGTGCTTTCCCTTCTGGTGCCTGAAGGTGAGCATGGAGAGCAGCTTTCCGCTCTGCCTGCAGCCTCCTTCACTCTGTTGCCATCTGTCTGCCTTGTGCTGTTCCTTCCCTGTCCCTCTCCTGTGTTCAGAGGCAGTGTAAGGACACAGAGGACAGAAAATGAATGAGATGCTCAGGGCATGATCCTTCCTTGTAAAAGGATGGCTGGCTGGGATGCCAATATCTGTGCTGCAGAAATCCCCTGTAGCAAAGGGATACCTGTAAGATGATAGAAAACCTTCAGCTCCCAAACCTGCCTGCCCTTGGGAAACCTGCCTGCAGCAGCCCACCTTCTGCTGTACCCACGGGTAATGCAAAGCCAGCCAGTGGTCTGGGGAGCTCAAGGTTTCACCAAAGATTAACTCCCGAGACAGGCATGTTTGCCCAGGCTGGCCTCATTGCCACAGCATGTCCTTGTCAGCTCTTGTTATACTCCCAGCACAAGATGCTACCTCCCACTCTGGACTGACTGCTGGAAACACGCTTCTGAAAGCCCTCACCATTGCAACACCTCTGTGGAGCAGGCAGTGGTGCATGGATGCTGCTTGCACCCCCTGAGACAACCAGATTCCAGGCTGGGCACACAACGTCCCTGTCAACCTGAGCCATATGGAACATCTATTCATGTCATCACCAGTGTATCCCAGGCTGCCTGAGTCACAGCATCTATCCACGGTGCAACCTGCTCAGTCCAAAATAGTCCCACAACGTACATCAAAATAGCCACACTTGGCCAATTCTCTATAGTCTCTCTCCCAAAATGGCCAGTTCTGATTGCTTAGGAGGAGCATAAGAAACAAGGCACGTGTAATGTGCTCCTTCTCCCACTCTCCAGCATCACTGGAAGTACATCGTGGTTCTTGCTTGGGCTGTTGCATTTAACACCTCCACTGGAGCTATCCATCCCAAGTGGATCGAAGCCTTGTTTGAAGTCAAGTACACTTTTGGCCTCTGCAATATCCTGTGGCAATGTGTTCCAGAATTTAATTATGCCCTCTGTGTGGAAAGGAAAAAAACAAACTTCCTTTGGTTTGTTTCAAACCTGCTGCCTGTTCATTTCTGAGCTACAAACCTTCCTAACAGCCCTCGCAGCCTGCCCCTCCCTGGAGCTCCTTCTTCCAAGAATTAGGAAAGTTTCTTTGCTAATAAACCAGTACCTGCCCCATTGCCAAGGAAAAAGTGTGGTTGAGAGGAAAAATGGCTTGCTCAGCACATCAGCTTGCTAATAGACAATGGAGCATCGGTGTTGCCAACCCGGTTTAAAAGGTAAAAAAAAAGGGCTGAGGGTGTTTAATTCTCTTATGCTTGTGCATGATAGAGAAGAAAGCCCACTACTGCTCAAGGTACAGCTGCACTAGTACTCCACACGTGGCAAAAACACAAAGCAAGGTACGCAGAGCAGGGAATGCCATTTCTGTAGCATGGAGGTAGCTGGAACAATCCTCTAGGACTTGCCTTGGAGCAGTTGGCAGGAGCGTAGGATGCAAAATGCATTAGTTTCTAACAGATGTTTGATTCCAGGTGTTACGCCTCCTTTGAACTCTCCCTTCGTACATGAATGGTGCTTGTTTGTTTGCAGGGCTGGGAGACGCACTGGTTTCTGAGTGTTAGGATTTGAAATGCATTCGTGCTGCGAACTGTAGCTATGGGAAAGGCTCAGGAGAGGAGCGGATCCCTCCGCAGGTAGGGCGGTTCAGTTCACTTTTGCTGTGTTACAGAGCACGTTAAGGTACAACTCAAACACGGGGAGAAGCAGAGAGACTGAAGCCCCTGGCTGGGTTAGAAACCTCTTGCCTGCTCAGACCCTCAGGAACCTCAAATGCTTATCAGACAGGCGGATGTCCCTGAACTGTTCCGATAAGGCGAGGTGCGCTGAGCATTAGGTGATGATAAGGGTGCACAATACCAAGCGTGGTGATTTTTACACACCCCCCCCTCCCCGAATACCGAGACAGCCCAGCCTTCCTCAGGAGCCTGATACAGACTGTTTGCTTTCAGTCCCGAGGCTCCGATAACCTCCCAGGTCTCTCTAGCTGACAGCCTGGAGAGCCTTGGCAGCTCCCTATACATCCCATGCCCACTCTTTGCCCCTCTGAGCACCGGAGCAAAGGACAGAGCAGTAGGCTCTGTGCCCTCTTGTCTGGAGCTGGGGCACACTGGGCAAAGCAGGAGCCCATTGGCACAGCCCTGCCTGCCCCAGAAAAGCCTGCCCAGCTCTGTCTACTGCACAGACCAAGCTTCCATGAGTTCTGGTAACTCTCAGCCCTTTGTAGCAGCAAACCCAAGTGAGCACCAGTTAATTTTAAGAGTTAAAGTCCTGTTGTATGACAGATGATCTTTGCCCCTCTGGAGTGCTGCACTCCACCAAGCCTGCCTTTAATTCCCCTGTGAGGCTGATTAGCTGATAACTGCTGTTTGGAAGCACCCCATTTGTTCCAAGTGCCCAGGCCTCCCTCCCTCCCTATATTTTCACCTCGTCTTTCATCGCCGCACATGCACATGGGAGATAATTCATGCACGCCCTGAATTAGGATGGGATTTGCTCTGGGATCTCATCTCATTTTGCCATTAGGCACCTGATAGTGAACAAAGCTGCACTGATGCAAATACACGCACATTCACATACATGCTCCCGTGTGGAGCAAGGACGGTGGCTCTTGCTTCAGCTCCCCAGCTCTGCTGCCTGTTGAAAGCGGGACCAGGGTAGACAAGGAGCTCGGGGCTCTTGCCTGGGAATGCAGGGATGCAGGACTGGGGAAATACCAGTACCCTGACTATACTCAGGGATCCCCAAATGGATTAATGGGGAACACAGAGACAGAGCTTGGGGCGGCACCGCCTCACCACAGTTAGTGAGGTTGTACCAACAACCAAGCCTACAGCCGGACGCCATCACTGCTCCCGCAGCAGCACATCCATCGACTCCAGCACAAGCATGATCCCTGCAAAAATCCTGTCCTGTTCAGACACCTGGAGCGTGTCTCTGTTCAGTCCCTCCTTCCCTGCTCAACAGTGTGGATTCTGCCTTTGCTACCCGGAGCCCACCTGCTCCAAGTAGTGCAAACTGGCTGCAGCATTATAAAGTTTCCCAGCTAAGACCAGATGCGAACTCTGTGCAAATACAGATGAAGCTTTTCCTGCCTCCTTCTATAACTTCCCAGAAGGGAGAAAGAGATGAAAGGCTCTCCCTTTGCATCCCAAACCCGTATCTTTAGGATAAGCCTGTTTCCAGCCAAAGTTACTCACATGCAAAAGCAGTTTCATGACTAAACCTCTGCATCCTCCATGCCTTCCTCCATCCATGCTATACAGACTGCTCCCTGAGTCATTTCAACTTCCCACACCAGCGAGCAGCGTGCCTTACCTGTTGCAACAGGAGAGAGACCTCTCCTGAAGTTTACTGCTTCTCTGCTCTCACGGCTGAAAGTCCTCTCCCACAGCAGCACCTCACCGGCTGCTGGGGCTCCATGGTGCTTGTAAATCAGAGAAGAGGGCTCAGAGAAATCCCTGCAGGAAGGGGTTTTGCCGGCAGCACAGGTTGAGAGCAGCCAGGGAGAAAGTTGCAGGAGGTGGAACTCCCTCTCTGAAGAGCCAGCCCTTCCGTGACGGACTGGAGGAGGAGGAAGAGGAGAGGCATCGCCCGCTCCCTCGCTGGAGAAGTGAACTTGTGTGCGTGTGTATGTCAGAGCTGGGCAAGGACCCAAGCCTTAGAGCCAAATACTTGCAGAGCGGTTTACTGTTAGATTAACTAGTATTGCCATCAAATCCAACTCAACTTGGGGGGGGGGAGTAGGGCAGAATATGTCAGGTAAATCCCTCCAACACACCTGAAAAACCCAAAGGTTGTTTTTAACTAGCTGCCAGGTGGGTGTTGCAAGGAGGGATGGGGAGAAGGGGGTGGGGGAAACCTGAATCTGCCCTCGGAGCAGCTGCATGTGGAGAGGCACTTTGAAGGTTGTTGTTGTTTGTGTTGGGGAGCCCCCAGAAACCCCAGCTGCTGCCAACAAGCCCCTGGGGTGCTCAGAGATGAACAGAGGATGAAAAGGTGGTCCCTGTCCTGAAAAGGCAGCAGGCAGAGAAAAGAGAGGGAGGCAGCAAGGAGAGATGGCAAAATACAGAGACCAAATGTTGTACTGGAGCTTTGGGCTTTTTTTCCTGGTACAGAAAGAGCATCCTGATCCTCGGGGTGTTGTTCAGGGATGGACTGAGGGGAAGGGATGTGGACCTTTCTGTGGGTGTTCCTTGTCACATCTGCTAGAGCATGGGCAGTCTGTGCATATCTTCATTCCTCTTTGTCCCAGCCCCCTTCCCTCTTCTCTCCTTTTCCTCCCAACCCTCAGTAAATGATAATGTACCCCCTTTAGATTGTGATGGGGTTTGAGCAGATACAGAGGTAGGTCTCAATGAATGCTCAGAGGTGGGAAATGAATGCTCAGATTTAGGTGAAGTTTTCCCCCCTTCTGGTGTGTTTTGGCAGAGAAAATTACCAGAAAGCTTTCTGTACAGTTTTAGGAAAACAAAAACAAGTAAAGAAGGTGGAAATGGGACAATTTTAACTTTAAACAGTCTGAATAGGTGCCTGACTGCTCCTCTTGAGCCTCCTTTTGCAAGGGACAATGATGGAAGTGGGCGCATCCATTAGCATCCCGTTTGAGGAGGAGTGGTTGGTGCGAACTTGCAGCTTAGCAGTCACCAGCAAATCCTCCAGCACAGCAGTTTGTGAATCCTCCAGACACACAGACAGCTTTGATTGGAGTTTGTCCCAAACTAGACACTGTCAAATTAAATCACAGGACACCAGTCCATGAGAATATCCGTGATATTTCATGGTGCACATCCAAGAAAGATGTAAAGAAGTTGACCCATAGTATATTGAACTATTTGGGGTTTTCAGTGGAGGTGAGAGCAATCTGGTAAATTGACAAAAAAAATGCAGTTTTGGTTCAATCAAAATTGTTCAGCATTTTAGATTGAATCTATTGAATGGTTTGTGCCAAGAACAAGAGGGGAAATTTGAACAGCAAGGTGAGACTGATCTTCCTGGGGTCACCCCAGAACAATGCTGGGTTGGGAACTGATCTGCTGGCTTTTGTGCTACAAATGTTCATGCTGGGTGCTCTCCTCACGGCGTCTTAACAGTCATCTTAAATTACTTTGATTTCAAGCTCATCATGGCTTTTCAGAAATAACCGAACGAGAAGAGGGCATAAATCCCATTAGATTTACATGTGCAGCTTGTCCATTTCTCCAGCTGGTTGCTCAAATGACTTGTAGGGGAATTGGCAGGGAAGTTTTGAGGAATATGAAAGTGATAGTAGAAGTAATAATACCTTGAAATTGCAAATCATATGCTCTTTAAGATGTCTCATGAGAGGAGGCTGGGTGATCAGTCAGTAATGGCAATGGGAGGTGCATTTGGGAAGAATGAAAGGAAATGTTCCTTCATGCAGCTGTGTCTCCCAGTGAAAGGTGAGAAAATCAGGTATTGGTGGCTGGATTTCAATGGGGCTGACGCAGGGCTCAGAACAATACTTGTATTATATTTAGACATACCCAGGTACAAGTGAGCAAACTCTGGCTTCAGGGCATCAGCTGATTGCTACAAGCACGAGCATTTCCCTGTCTTTGGAGCCTTTCACAGCTGGCCAGGTGCCTTTCTCCTTTTGTCTGCATCTGGAGCAGTGGGTAACCCTGGAGACTTTGGACCTGGGGACTGGGTCTCACCTGGTCCCATCTATTGTAGCAAGGTGTGAACTATCAGCTAGCAAGACTGGCATTGCTGATCTTCAGTAAGGCAAGAGATAGGCATGCCACCCACAACACAGCTCTCCCTTTTGCACTGTCTCATTGCTCTTCCAGGTGGTCATAGAGGGTCTCTTTCAGCCACTTTGCTGGTGAAATGCTGTTTGAGGAAGCTGCTCATGGCAGAGCCGTTTATCAGACAGACTCTTTCAGAAAGGACGGGCATAAGCTAGGGGTCCCCTTATAAAACATGTACAAATGCCCATGCAAAAACCACTGACAACTCCACTTCGTTGCCAGCAGATTGGTGACACCAAGTCTTCCTTCCCACAGCAACGGACGAGCATGGTACCAGTCTTGCCAGTTGCAGGGGACTTAGATTCAGTTCTCAGAGAAGGCTTTGTACCCCGGCTACAGAGCAGAGAAACATCATATTGGCCAAACAGGTGTAGCTGGAAAGAAAAATAGGCTTTTTGGGGACATGAGTGAAGGATGATTTGATTGTCCAAAAGTCTATTTTTCCATAGGTATCAGATGGTTTAATGAGAAATATTGCCTTTCCTAATTAAATCATGGCATCAAGGTGAGCAGCACTCTAGCTATGGAGAAGAGACCCCAAAATCCTCAGATTATAGTTGGCTAGGACACTAAGACGGACTCTTGCCTTCCATTGAAAGGCAAACATGGGTTATTAGAGCCCATTTTAATCAGTTACTATCCCAGTGATACAGGAAGGGAAAGAAGCACAGAACTCCTCCTCAGGTCCAGCTGTTAACTCTATATCAGTGGTGGATGAAAGCGTGAGACTGGTGAGAACTGTCTGGCTCTGCCTTCTCAGCTCTCTACTCAACTCAAAGTCAGGCTGGGTTGGGAAGAAAGGTGTCTTGTTTGTCCCAGGGAGCAACTCCTGCTCCTGCAGAAAGGGATGGGTTGTGGAAGTACCCATGGTTGCAAGCAGAGAGGATTGGAGGAGGCTATGCTAGGAGGAAAGAAAGAAAGAAAGAAAGACAGAGCCATGCATGATGCCTGGCTTTGCCCTGAGTGCTGCTTCACACCACTCAGACAGTCAATCAAACAAGCCAACAAAAGCTCTATAAGCTGGTGTCAACATTTCATGCCACCATGTCCTGCTGCTGGGATCTTGCCCTGTCGGATGCAACAGGCTCTTTTCCAGGGCACGGAAAATGTCAGAGCTCCATCACTTGGCTGGCAAGGACGCTCCTTTCTCCCTAATCATGGGGAGAGATTTCATTTCCTGGTTCCGCCCAAGATCTCCATTTGATAAAGCTAAGAGTTCTGCTGTGGGTTAGCTGCACTCAAAGAGTTTTGCAGAGAAGCAGCATGTTCAGGCTAGGGTAGGGAAATCACCACCGGCCTCTCTGGACCGACAAGAAACACTTAAAGGGGCCTCACTGCCAATGGCTTTACCTACTCACTGCCCTGGGGACCGGACCTGCCTGCCTCCTGAACCCATGCCTGCAGGCCTATCTTCCAGCCCATCCTCTAAACATGCGCCCTTCCTGGCCAACACTTGGGACTGGCCATGCTGGACCATCACCTTCATGGATCTGGAGGTCAGGGCAGTGCTGCTGACATGAGGGATTGGGGGTTTCTCCAAGCTCTCCTGCCCTCAGAAATAGACATGATGGTGCAAACCCTCTTTATCATCCCTGCTGAGGATCTGGCACTCTTTAAGAAAGTTTGCCCATCTAGGGTCTGAAATGCTCCAGACTTGTGGTGGGCACTTCCGAAGTGGTCCCAGCTCCCATTGCTCACCTATAGGGATTTATCAGGCCACCTCCAAACCTGCAGCCAATGCCCACTCACTGATGTGCTGGGATCTGACAAGCCCCAGAGCAGAGCCGAGGCAGACAGTGAGTTACCTCCCTCAGGGACAAACAGCATTTGTTTCCCCTTTGCAGAAAGGAGAGCCGGTCTGTGGGTCTGGCCTTTGAGCATCTGCTGTGCTGTAATGCTCTGTGGGTATGTTAGCAAAGGAGCGTGCAGGGACTTGCAAGGGAAGGGGCGATTATCTGCCTGGAACAACAGCGGCATTTTCCCCAACAAGCGGGAGCGTGTGCGCTGGGGGAAGGGAGGATCCAGCCCTGTGCAGGAATCAGCTCGTGGGGTGTGTGTGTGTGTTCACTGCAACCTCCTTGACCAGCGCTGATGATAACCCACCATGAAGCTGCTCCAATGAGTCAGGAATGGTTCCAGTGGAGCTGCAAACCACTGTCAGCTCCCAGCTGGGCAGAACATGCCCCGGGGTGAAGTGGTTGCTGTCTGCAGAGAGGGACAGGCAGCTGCATCTCTCTCATCTTCTTGAAGTGTCACAAGGGGCACAGGGTGGATCAGTCTCTCCCTTTGCAGCAGACCCTCTCAGTGGTAACCGAAAGTCCTGAGATGCATCTCTGTGTGCAAACCTGATTCTCAGTCCGAGATTCACCCTTTTTACTCAATACAGACTTGAACTGGGATTTCCTTAGAGCAGCTCCCAGTTATCCTGGCCTGGGGTCCAAGAGTAGTCCATTGATGGGTGGGTTTGATTCAAGTCACCCATCATAGTTAGTACTGGGGATAGAGGCTGGTGTAATGCAAATGACTCCTTTTGATTTACATGCACAGGAGGGCATCACCAGAGAGCTCATGCTAAAACTGGGCCCTTTGCTCTCTAAGGTGTTGGCACAAGGCTATTGCGCAGAACAGATCAAACACAATGGATTGCTAAGGACAGGAGGTTAGCAGTGTTGGACTCAAATCCAAGTCTCTTTAGGTAGTTTGTGGGATCATATCTACTCCTGCGCCATGGTCCCTTCATTGGCTTCTCCACGAAGGATGATATACACAGATACTAACATGAGAGTGCTGACAGATCCCTTGCCCCTTTAAAAGAGATGAAGTCATCTGCCTCCAAAGCCATCTGGCACCAGGACAGTCAGAAGCTCAGCGCAACAGAAGGTTGGGATGCCAGCCCACAGAGGGGATGTCATTGCTCTACAGACAGATGGGACCCTGATGGGATGAGGTGAGATGCTGTGCAAGACCCCAGGAGAAGGGTTGGTGTTAAAGGGAAGGCAACAAAGACCTGCCAACAGAGTACCGGGGTGTTCCATCGTCCATGCCGAGTGGAGCCCCACTGGGAGGTGGGAGCTGCACACTGTCCTCGGAAAGGGCACGGGCTGGACCATGGCTCTCGTCATGGGATGAGCTAGCGAGTCAGCGTGTCTCCTTCTCGCCCTCCATCCGTCTGTGCAGAGCATTAGCTCATCTCAAGCCAATCGCTCTGCACCACGTGCCGGATGGCTGATCTCATCCTTGGCTGGGGTGGTGGTGACTGAATCCGGAGCGGTGTGTGACTGCGGTCTCTGTGGGGCGGCCGTCGGGGCAGCGCGGGGAGAGGAGCACGGGGAAGTGACCTCAAGCAAAACTGCCACCAGGCCTGAGCGGGTGATTTCACCTGAGCATGGTGGGGGACGAGGTGAAGTCCTTGCTGGTGTGCCCAGGGAACAGCCTCTCACCTCCAGGTCTGGCAGGAGGTTTCTGTCCCCATTTCTGGGGTGGTATCTCTGGTCTTACATTCACAGAGTGCCTATACAACCAGTGCCTCTTATATCATTCCTTAACCCTCCTAGCTTAATTAGCTAAGGAGCTTGTGCTCTTTACAGGACTTCACTGGGTCATGCTATTGCCCACCAGGAATGTCCCAGACCACCATAAGTCTTTCTGAAGTTACTGCATTGGAGCCACTTCTCCCTGCCATGCACCCGAAGGCATGGTGGCTTACAGCCAAGGGAGGACCCCTGAAAGTCCCTCCTCATGGTCCTGTTGCTCAGGAAGGAGCTCAAGCTGTGATGGATGGATTAAAGCAGACATGACTTTCCATCATCTTGGCTGAGAAACCAAGCTTCAGCATGCTGTTTGTGCAGGAGAAAGGGGTTGGTGGGAGTGGCAGTGAAAAAGGGTGAAGTGGAGAACATGGAAATGGTTGGGTCTTTACTAAGGGGTGGGGAGAGAGGACAGGGAGTTAATTTATCTGAAGGGTAGAGCAGGGACAAGACGATAAATGACAACCCCATAAATTCAGGTGCCTTTCCAGAGGGAATGAGCTGTTCCCAGAAGATGCTTCTCTCCCCTCACTGGCCCCACACAACCATCTTAGACTGGGTGTTTAACTTCTAGGCCAGTGCAGCGGATCACATGTTGGGGATCACATACAGGCGCCGGAAGATCAGGCAGGGGCAGAGCAGGGGACTGCCCACTCTCTTGCTTCACTCAGAGGTCTCTGGTTCGCCTTGTTCAAGCAGAAACCCTTTCGAAGTGGAGGTTAACTTTCAAGCAGGGAAATAACTTGTGTTTGTTCTGGTCTGGCCTAAAAAATCCTGGACCACTCTTTTCCTTAGGAAAGACCACTCCTCTTCTGCTTTGTCTTACTCAGGGAAAAAAAGTCTGTTCTACTCCAGTCCTTTGTATCCTCTTCTCCTTTGCATAGCAGTCTGTGAATGTTTCTCTACTAATCAGTTGCCTCAACCCTATGTTTTCCCACTCCCCTTTCAGATCCTCGCTGTCTACTGCTTCTCCTTCGGTTTGGTGCTGAGACCTGATGCCCAGTCATGCCTGGCGGAGAAGCCAGACTGGAACTTCCTTGCTCCAAGGGCATTATAAAGAGGTGCCATTGTGCAACGGAGCCTCGTACCAGGAATACAATCCATGTGATGATTATCTCGATACCATCCTCACTGAACTGGGGGAGCCTGAGCCAAAAGAAAAAGTTAGAGCTAAACAGCTTTTGTTTACAGGAAGCCAGAGCACAGTGTCTGGGCTTGTACCAGTGCAGCAGGAGATGTTGCTATTGTCTCAGACTGCAAACTATTGATGGATGGTGTGTGCCTGAGATTTCCCAGGGACAATGTGGGAGCAATTTCCCTGATTTCAGAAGCATCTTGCACAGCAGCCCAAGGGGAAAAGTGTTTGCTTTGGCTGAACTGGACAATCAAGCAAAGGTCATCAGCTTTATTGACTGTTATGCTTGGCCATGATCACTGGAGGCTTTGCAGCCTATGCAGCACTCTTTGTGCATTGGTATGGAGAAAGGTAAGGTCTCAGACATGTTGTAAAATGTGGTGGTCACCAATGGACACAGTACCAGCAGCCCAAATCTCTGTGAATTTGTACTACTGAACAAATCCACTGTCCAAACTGCCACCATTTTTTCACAGGATATTGAAGGAGAGGAGACAAACTTCTCTTCCAACAGTGAAGCTACTTTTCTAGGGGTATTATTACCTTCTTTCCAGGTTTACAAAACTACGTTCCTGCAGACAGAAAGCTGGTGGACTGCTCTGCAGAAATGGGTAAAGAGCCTCATCTCCAAGGCTTGTCCTGCTCTGGAACAAGGCAACAAACAACTGAGAGAGAAAATCAAAATGTCTGACTGTTATCCAGCTGTGAGGGAGGGCTTGCCCACATCTGGCAGGGAGTGTTTCACAATGGGAACAGCTTTTCTCAGCCCTCGGCACACAGCTGCGGGCGGCTGTTGCACCAACAAACAGGATGGTCCAGTTCCTGTGGAGGCAGAAGATCTGTTTGGCCAGTTGGATGAGTCAGAGAGCATTTACCAAGACCTTTTTGTGTCAGGAAATGCGTTTTGATGAAAACAGGAAGAAGTTAAAAGAGTTTAAAAGAATAAAAAAGAGTGAAAAGTGAGACGCATACAGACTGCAGAGACATTCCCCAACTCAAACAGCAAATTGTAGTGCTGAGGGATACCATCCAGCCCACTCAGGATAGTCTGGGATTCACTGGTGACCCACTGCCTCCTTCCAAGTAGCTAAGTTTGTTAACTGCCCATGGAGTTACAGGTAAGACTTTGCCCATATTTGCCCAAGCACATGGTTTCCCCTTGGACTTCTGCTGCTGGTTTTTGTCAGTCCCGAGCTCATTCCCATCATTTCTCAGGCAGGGCAATAACAACATCCGCGAGGCTTGGTAAAACACTTGTGATGAGAGTTGGAGGAGCAGGACACCTCAGGTGTTGACCTGGGCCCATGGCATCTTCCAGATGTTTTGTCCTTTGCCAGTGCCTTCATCCTCCAAGGGAGGCAGGGCCATCCATTAACCTTCTTTGCGTTGATGGGGAAATTGAAGCATGGAGATGTTCAACTATACTTACCAATATTTTAAGCTAAACAGGGATTAGGCGGGTGAGGGGGAGCAGAGGAATGGAGAAGGGGTCTGATGGCTTGGAGGTTTCATGGGACCAGAAGATAGTGACCAAAGGGCTGCCTTGTGAAGACAGACCTGCCCAGCCTCCCCTGCAAAGCCAAACCCTCTGTTCTGTCAGGGTTGCTAAAGGTGCTTACCTTGTCACCCTGTCCTGCAGATCCTTCCCGAGTGAGCTGGGCATGAGGAATCAACTCAACCATCTGAGATGAAGGGTGGATAAGTTACTGGATAGCAAATACAGTGTATTTAAACACAGCTTTCCTGGTTTGCCTTGAATGTGTGAAAGATGGGTGCAGCGAGGTCATGTATGGGAATTGGATGAGGGCAGCAGGCACCTCTTCTTTGCCTGTAGCATCAGGTAACATGGCCCTGAGGGGCTGCAGAGCAGCGCCATGGTGCCAGGGCTTTGCTCATGATGCTGTCTCTGCCCCAAGGCTGTGATGCCCTCTGAATTCTCCCAGAAAGGAGGTTTCTCCCTTCTCTCCTATGACAAGGCTCTCCACCATTGACATTGGTTGGGTTGGGGCTTTTGCTCTGAAGCAGGTTTGAGTCTCCACCCCTGCTTCGTGCAGTTCAGGCATAGCGTGAGCAAGAGGAAGGGTCGACCTCCATTAGAATAAATATGAGAGGCAGTCTGCCAGAAAGATAAACAGAAAAAGGGCTGGGTGAGAGGTGTGGAGAATCCCTAAAGCTGAGGGGCTTTGCATTAATTATCATATTAAGTGTTTGAACAGCAAAAACACCCATCTCCATTTTCATGCACGTTCACTTTAAAAAAGAATAAAAAATCCTGCTTAATTGCTCGCCTTAATTCATTAAAGGATTATAGCAAAGAGTAAAAGAAAAAAAGAGAAGTATGATGGGTGGTTCTGGCATCGTGCTCTAAACCATCCGTGAGTGTTTTGAAGGGAGCACAGGGCGCAAACGTGTCCCTTCCACCCAGTGCTTCTGCTCTGGTCCACCACACTGGGTGAACCCTGGTGCCCAGGAGCTTGAGCAACCTGGACCACTGGGACCAATGGGTATCAGGAGCACAGCCCCAGGCACTCTTCCTTGCTCAGCAGATGCAAATCCTCCCCAGCACTTTGCTTTTGACCTCAAGACACTCTCCAACCTCTTTACTTGGCTTTAAGATGTCTCTTGGTACTTTGACAGATGTTTCTGATCCATTGATAGTACCCAGTATCAAGCAGCCCCATAGAAGAGTGCTTTCTGGGTTTGGGGGGTTTTCTGTTTGTTTTGTGGGGTTTCTTAATAACAAAGCTGAAATGCTGCAGCAGGAGGCAATATTGACTTTTGCAAAATGTGCTCTGCATTCATTTGCATTGAGCTTTAAAAGCAAACCTGGGAGGCTGGTTTATCTCTGAGACCCCTTTTTATTTGAGTTCCTGAAGTCTAGAGGTCGGGTTGATGTAAGCCATGCTGATGTGGGTCTGCCTGTGTCTGCCTTGGGGCACGGACCAGGGTGGCAGAGAAAGGGTTAAGGGTAAATGGTGCTGGTGCAGGTGGGGGGGTTTGCTGCCTGATGAAGGGACGGGGAGGTGCTGGCAGGAGGTTAAAGTTAAGGGCAAGAGAGGAGGTTGCCCATTGCTTCTCTGAGGGTGTTTTGGTGTGATCCTAAGCCAGGCTGGAGTGGTAGCTTGGAGCAGAAAGATAAGGGTAAGTCTGCCTTGGTTGGACTGGTTGTCCTGAGGAGTGCTGCTGTGAGCAAGGGACGTGGGAAATCTCACAGGGCAAAGACAAATAGGAATGGAGCTTGTGTGTGGAACTAGTTTTCAGCTATTGTCTTGATCTGGGGAAGGCTGGTGCTTAAACAGCCCTGAGGGACTGTATTTGGGTGTGAGGCATTTGGGATGCTGTTGTAGGGCCCCTGATATTAGATCACACCCCACTGAGCAGTTTACTTACTGAAAAGAGGTGGAGGCTGCCTTCCCAAATCCAGCTCCTGCGGGGCCTGAGGTGACTATTTCAACACTCCCTATTCCCAGCTGCCAGCATGCCTGGAGCCAAGATGGGCTGGGGAAGGGGGAGTGAGGTATTGCAACCTGTTCCCTCCAGCAATGACTGTGTCCACATGGTTCCTGAGCTATAGCAGGGGCTATTCAGGAGCCAGAGTGAAAGGGGAGCACAGCATCTACTGCTCTGGGGTGCCCTTAAATCAGTGTGCAATACATGGGTTCAGGCAAGGGTGAGCACCCAGGCAGGGCTCAGCACCTCTTGCAGAGCATCCTGGTTTGCCTGACCAGCTCAGGTTTTGCTTTTTCCCTTGATTGTCCCTCTTTGATCTTATCACTGACCATCGGTGTTAGCAGGTGCCTTGCAAAAAAGCCAGATTGGAGCTACAGACTTGTGTGTGTGTGTGAGGAGGAAAGAGCAAATCATCCTTGAAACAATGTCCCTTTTCAAGCCCTGGATCCTGGCAGGAATAATCAGTCCTCCCTGGACAGCAGTTCTGCCTAATCCTGCCTAAGTCAGGGCAAATCTGTGGATTGCTCAGCTGTGGGGTGACATGAGATGCTTCCTTAGCCTGTTGGGGAGCTCCTGTGTCTTGTTGTGGCTCTTGGAGGAGACAGGGAGGAAAGAGCAGGTGATGTGCTTGAATGGGCAGGCACATCTGTACAGGTAGGCACATCTGTATGGGCAGGCAGGAGCACTTCAAGGGGTGAGTTGTGCCCTGCTCTTAGGGCAGCCCCTGTGGAGAATGCTGAGTGTTGATCCAGGGTGGCAATCGGGGTGCAATAAGGAATCGGCCTCAGTGGTCACCTATTACTGGGTGGGAAGAGGACTGACTACTTGCTTTTAGGTCAGTCTTCATATCCTGGAGCTGGAATCAGGGCAGAGACTCTGACCCTGGTGTGCTGCAGTGGTTGGTTGCAAGCAGCCCCTTGCCCTGGACTGAATAATGCTGTTTCCTCTGAGTGGAGGAAGAGACAGCATGACTGTGCTCTCTGGAGCTGTTTGCAATAGTGCTGCTCAGATTACAGGTGAGTGTGTGTGCAGAGATTTAATTTCAGGAGTTGCCAGCAATGTATATTCACTGGGGACTTCTTTTTGCGAGTGAATCTTGTGTTGTTTTGGATGTAATATTCATTGTTTGAAATGCCCTCCTGGAGTTTTTCCCCTACCAACACTTATCTGTCTCCGCCATCAAAAATATCGTCTCATTTTCTCTTTCAAATGGGTCCTGGAATGAAGGCTGTGGGCTGTCTTGTACCCCAGACTGGGGAATTCAGATTTTATTTACAACATGCCAGGGAATTTTACTTGCCAGTAACGACTTGTGCTGTAATTGTGAACTTCCTCTTACAACAGAGAGATACCTCCCTGCTTCCCTGGTGAACGCTCACTTGGGAATGGAAGCTGGTGTGGTGCTGCTGTTTTTCAGTGGGTTTTCTATAGCCCCCTTGAAATGCAGAGAGTTTTAGCAAAGGTGCTACAGGAGGACAGGGACTTGGACACCTTTTGCTGGACAACATCTGGAGGGGGAGTTGTAGGAAGGGCTGCCACAGCTGGACCTGCCCTGTGGGGAGGATGGAGGGAAGGACAATCCCCTCTTACCTCCTGCACCTTTTGCCTTCCCTTCCCAGCTCCTGTTTTCCACTTCCTCTGCCTTCTCTTATCGAGTTCTGACCCACAGCCTGGCCCTGGGTCTCCTTCTCCTAAGTGAGGATCAAAGCCAAACTTAGACCTATGGCACTGGCAGGGAGGGCAGTGCTGCCCTGTCACCTGCCTGCCCAACTTGTGCCTCCCAGTGTCACCCAACGGCTGCAATTAGGATGGGAGAGGAGAGTTTACTTACCTGCCAGCCCCCAGGGTGATGAAAGTTGTGTTTTCAAGGCAGCGAGATAGGGCTGGGGAGGGGATCAAAGGCATCCTGCCTGTTTACAGAAGCAGTTGGCGATGTAAAGCGCAGGCTCTGCTCTCGGAGTCAATGCTCAGCACTACGCACCAGGCACACCTCACCCTCCCAGCCCTGCTCACAGCTCCCCCCCAACCGCAGTGCTGGCTCCAGGCCTGCTGCTCCCCGAGGGGGAAAAGCTCTGGTCTATGCTAAGGATAGACATCCCTTTGCCACCAACCCCTTCTCCTGCACTTCTCCACAGAGAGGAGGCTGTAACCCCTGGCATCAGGCGGCTCTTCCCTCCCTCCTGGGGACACACAGCACCCTGGTGTGCTGTTTCCAGGGGCAGAGCTGCAGAAGTTGCATTGCCATTAAAATGCAGCTAGTGCTGCCTGGCAAGCGTGGAGCAGCCTCTGTTCCCACGGACTCATTTACCTGCTTGGAAGTGGAAAGTGTTCAGTACCTGGCGGGCTCTGCTGAGCTAATTAATTTATTTAATAACGATGCTGCTCTCCAGGCCTGACTGCTTTGCATCCCAAAGGGTGATGATTTTTTAGAAATTCCCAGTGGAGACGGGCCTAGTTTATTTATATAGAGATATTTTGTTGTTGTTGTTCTCCATTCTGTACAGCACCTTGCACAATAGGGCTCTGGCTCTGTACCCCTGCACTGACACGCTGTTGTCATACACGTAAGCACTCCCAGAGGTCTGGGGACATTCCTGTTCCACTGCTCCATGAGTGCTGCGGGCTTTGCCCTCTGGGAGAGTTAAGTCCTAAAGGCCCCACGAACCAGAGGAGCTGCAGCTTGTGCTGACGATCCAGCCTAATTAACCTGACATCTTCCAAGGGCTGCAGTCGCTAGAGGGAGACAGGGGAGCTGGTAGCCTGGGTGTGAATGATTCATGGGCACCCTGTTTCCTTTCCTCTGCGGTCCCCGGGAACAATTCCAGCTGGCTCAGAGGGGTGCAGGAGGATGCTCTGCCAGCTTTCCATCATGACTGTTGTCATCTCAGCATTGATGCTCCCAGCTTACACCTTCCCCTTGGCTGCAGCCGGCTGGAAGTAGGGACCAGGCTGTGCCCTGGAGTAGGGATGTGTATTTCTTCCAGGGATTAGGAAAGCCTGGTCACCTCACTGGGAACCTCTGCCCATTTTTCTTGCTGCCCCTGGCAAAGCTGTTGGGGCAGTTGACAGGGAGCTTGTGTCTTGTTGCAACACAAAATGGAAATGCTGATCAAGGCTGTCTTGCCTTCAGGGACAAGCAAGAAAACATGGGTGTGGGAAAAAGTCTATTATCCTGTAGGGCAAGTGCAGGGCATGCAACTGGAATTACCTAAAGCAGTGCCCACGGAGGCATCTGGGTGCTGCGGATGTTGGCTAGCTGCTGGGGCATGGGTGCAGGTCTTCCCCTTGCTGCCCCAGGGGAAGGGAGAAGGAAGCACATACCATGGGTTGGTTTGCCTGGCCAGTGCTGCTGTCCGGCATCTCTGCAGAGCCTGGCTCCCTGGCAGAGTTCAGCAAGATGCAACCTGGCATCATCCAGCCTGAACCTTAGGCGACTGTCCTGTTTATGTGGGTACTTCTGTGGGTAGATGAGGCCTGCAGTGACATGGTTTAGTGGTGGTCGTGGCAGTCCTGAGGTAATGGTTGGGCTTTATGATCTCGAAGGTCTTTTTGTTCATTCTATGAACCTCTCCTGAAAGAGAAGAAAAAGTTTCAAGTGCTGCACCTGGATGAGCATCTTTTCCACTTGAGCTCAGGCGGGGCTGGGATGCAGGAGCCTTGTCAGTGCACTGAGGTGCCCATCACTCCCAGGACCCTTGTGCACCCGATGCCATTTCCCTGCTTTCCGCACAAGTTTCTCTCCTCTTCATCCTGAGACAGACCTGGGTGTTCCTGTGACTTGCGCCCTGGTTTGAGCCCCGGCAGGTTGCTCGCCTCCTCCTCCTGATTCCTACCCCAAATGGCATTTTTCTCTGCCGATGAGTTACGGGTTGTACTGTTGCAATACTCACCTTGCTGCGACCTCTCAGGGAGCTGTGTCCCTGCATGCAGGAGCTCATTCGGGGTGCAGTGATTCAGCTCGGATCAGAGGACCTGCTCCTCTTCCCCGTGCCCAGCTGTGTGTATCCAAGGAAGCATTTCTGCCTGGTAGGCAGTGAATCACCCAGGAGTGGCTTACCCAGCCCTGCCTGCTGCAAGCAGGAAGGGGAACGGGAGGAGAGGAGAAGGGGAAGGCAGCTGGGAATCCACTGGCAGGGAAACCTTCCTCCTGCACTTGGGATGAGGACCACTTTGCAATGCAACACATGGCTTTTGGGCTGCAGAGGAGGAAGAGTCAAGTGGAGATGAAACATTTGGTTGCTGTTAGACTTCTAGGCCACCCTGGTGTGTCTTGCAGCCAGTGACTGCATGAGCTGCAGCGTGTCTCCAGCTTGGTGGCTCATTCTCTGCTGATGCTTTGGGCAAGCTGGGACATGGCCACCATGGAGAGGATGTCCGCTTTGTCATGTGTTGTGCTGGTGCTGGGCTGATCTCTGCTGATTCCCACAGTGGCCCTCTGGATCTGGAGGCTGAGGATTTTCCAAGTGGGAGAGCTGATACAGGGCCATCCTGCCTGTTCAGCTCTCATCTCCACTAGGCAGTGGGTAGCATCTTGAGTGGAGGGAGCAAGCTTTCATTGCATTCTTTCTGCTGTATTATTTAATTCAATGTGGTCTGCATTTGCTGTGCACTGGCCTAGAGCAGTTAAGGGCATCTAATTTAAGAATGACTGGAATAAATATAAGTTGTGGCAATGACATCAGTTTTAAAAGAAAGCCACTTGGTGAGTCTTCTTCTTTGACCTGTCTGGTTTGGTGCACTCTGTAGCATTACTCACTTAGTGCAAAAATGGGTTTGCTCCATCAGGTCTGCTCAGTCTGTTCGAGGAGTGATCTGGGCAACAGCAAAGCTGTGTCTGATATGGAAACGGGTCCCTAAAGGACAGCGTTGGTGTGCTTGCTTCTATCCCTACCATGTGTCACACCAGACTCAGCTTGTTGCCTTCATTTTCAAAATGCTTATCCCATCCAACCCAGCATCCCTTATCTGATACCAAGCAATGGGCTGTTGCCTCCTGGGCTTGGGAAAAGGCACCCAGCCTCCCCCTTGGTGGTGTCATCAACCTGCAAGCACCTTAGTGCTGTTACTGCTGGCAGATGCATGCTCGTGCATGCAGCTGCTGCTGAGGCATCCCAGGACAAGGGCTGTGAGGTGCTATGGTAATTCACATGATCAATAACTGCAGGGGATGAATCTCAGATACACATCTCTGGGGCTAGGCGAGAGACCTGCAGCTGATGGATTCCTGGCACAGGAATCAAGTGTCCCAATAAAATCACAGCCTCTGAAAGTTAAATGATAAATCTGACACTGGTAGTTGTGGGTAGGGAATTTCCTGCAAACTGCTGACTATAAACATAGCCGTTAATATTACTCTGAGAGGATCTTGTTCATGATTTATTAGACCTGTGTGGGACAGGCCTGCAGAAAACACATGGAATTAATCGGGTAAACCCTGACTTGCCCTTGAGCTGGTTCAACCCCTGCTACTTCAGTGAGGGCAATTTGAGCATAGCAGCATTTGGGCAGGCTTTCTGTGGGCATGCCACAGTGCTGGCCAGGATGGGGTCTGCTGATGGGGCCTGGGATTAAGAGAGAATTGTGAGCAGGAGGCTGGGAAGTGAGTCGTGAGGAGCTTGGTCCTTCCCAGCAACTGAAAGGTCCAGGCTATGGCAGCATGCAGCTTTTCCCCATGCTGCTAACAGAGGATGGGGGGTGGAGGGAGGCATGTTGCTACAGTTCTGCCATTACCACATCCAAAATTATCGTTCATATAAACAAGGCGAGCAAGCAAACCTCGGGACAAACCAGGACTCGTCTGGGAGAAGCGGGAAAAGCAGGAGCCACCGGGCAAGGGTTGTATGGGGCACTGCTCTGTCAGGCGGTGGGCTCCTGGTGCTGGCACTGCAGTTTAACCCACCTTGCCTGACCATGCACTGAGGCTGCTGGGCACTCTTCCAATGGTTGCATGATGAGTCCAAATTTCCTCCAGTGCAGTTTGGAAGGGGAAGATGTGGATATAAAGGAGCTGGAGGTACCTGGGGAGCAGCTCTGCTCTGTAGGAACTTCTTAGCCCCAGGCAAATATCCAGCAGCAACTGCATCCTGTGGGTGCCACCCAGAGCAAAGACCTTGCTGAATTTTATTTACCCAACATGAATAACTTGCCTGAAGAAAGCTCTGCTCTAAAGCCTGCATCACCCCACTCTGTGTACTAGTATGAGGCTTTGTGCCTGCCTCACTTCCCAAGCATGGGTGCTGGCAAACGGGCTCTGCAGAGGGCACTGAGGCAGCAAAGGGGCTGTCTGCCTGGGCTCCAGAGCACCCTGGGCTGAAGTTATAAAGCCTAGGCTGGTATATTGGCTTAAACTATCTTTTCATTCAGCATCCCCACCTCCTCCGTGTTCTGATGGGCCTTTTCTGCCCATGGTTGTATAGGGACAGTAACTATGGGGCCCAGTGCTGCACTAAATAGTGAACTTTGTGTGCCATCACTGCCCCAGTTGGGCTGAGGGTGAAGATCTGACACTGAGAGTTAGGAGAGGTCATCAGTTATTAGGTGGCTTTTAACAGGGAATTAAGTTAAGGGCTTAAGCCCAGGAGTTCTGGAGGGGGTATCTATGCTTCAGGTGGCTGAGTGGGCCATTGGAATCATTCTACCTTCTGAGAGGCTTTCCCTGGTACCTGGAGAGCACCTCATTTCAGCTGCATTTTGTTGCTGTTTGTTTTCCTTAATGCAAAATGAGTAATTCTGCAGATATCCTGACCTGGAAATGAGAGGGCAAATCCAGGGCTTGTTCTCATGATAAATCAGGTATCTGCTAGGGTCACATGTGTCCTCAGAGCGTAGGGTCATTCCTTACCACCAGTGTCTGAACTTATGTTTGGTAAGGAGGTAAAGGCCATCTTTATTGGACATGTACCTGTACTGCAGGTGAACAGCTTGAACATCCTGAGTATCAAATCAGAGGGGTAAGGTCATTGAAATGGGGAGTTCTAAGCACCAGGACAGCAGAACAGTTTCTTGACCAATCATGGGAGAAACCCAGCCTTCTGGTTAGCTTCAGCACAGGCTTTGCAGCCATGTAGGTAGATGGATAGTAGAGATCTTCTAATAAATATTGGCCAATACTGACACGGTTTGGTGTGTGCCTACATAGAATGACTGTGAACAGCCTCAGTATGACTGTTGGGCAATAGTTTGCTGTTATACAAATCGCACAGATGTTGCACAACCAGGGAGGGGTAATTCTTCAGGTGTCCCAGTGCTTCGGCTGTGGCTCTGCTCAGCTTAGCCCCACATTGAGCAATGCTGTGGGAGCAAACACAGGGCACACAGTGCTCCTTAATGCCACGTCTTGTTCTGGGCTCAGGGGACAGATCCTGCACCCTGTTCCTTTTACAGTGTTGTCACTAAGGGACATGCTGCTGGTGGAGAAGCCTGTCCCCCACACCATCAGCCACCCCTTCTCCCTTCATTTAGCATCAGTCGGAGCTGGGCGATGGCACGGGAGCTGTGGCTGTTGCACAGAGATGCCATCAGCACACACAGGACTGCTCTCAAATAAGCTTGGGGCCAAGGTTTTAATTCAGTTTTAAGTCTGGAGAACACTGTGCTTACAGCCCCAGGGCACGAGGAGCCCAGACTGGCTGCAGCTCAGAATACATCCCATTGCATTGATGCACTTTGTCTCTGCTGCTGCGTAGTCTGGTAGTGTGAGGTGTTCAGGTGTGGATCAGCACTGGCTGATCCTTAAACAGGCCTGGATTGTTGTTATTGTCTTCTTGATACTCCCTAAGCTGGTTATAGAGGAAATTCTACTTTAGACACTAGCATGTGCTCCCTGCCAGCCCTTAGCACAGCTCATTGTAGTTTCAGCAACATGCAGGATTCCCAAATGAATAGAAAATGTTAGGGAATAGCTTCATTAGGTACTTGGAAAGGATTTCCCCCTGCAAAAGCAGAATGATGTGTTAATGGAAGAAATTAAAGGGATTAGGAATGAATGCACCTCTGCAGCAGGAAAGGGCAGCAGAGTGGGACATGAAAGTGCAGTGGAGTGTCTGTGGGCAACTGTGCAAGCTCCCTGGGCCAGGGTAAAGGCAAGCTTAGGGGTACTCAGAGGTGGAAGAGGGAAAGCTGAGCATCCTGGTTATGCATAGAGGGTTCTCTGTGCCCTCAGTAACCTGTCCCAGGGCAGATGCGCCTTTGCAGCTCCTGGGGCTGAGGAAAGCTGGGACCTGTGAGGCACCACTGGCTGTGATTGAACCCTCAGGTGAGGGGAAGAGCTGTCAGCACACCACTTGTTTTGACTGAACCCCTGAGGGGCCTGATTTGGGGTTGCTTTAAACCACTAAATCCAATGGGCTTAAGCTGGACAGAAACTGCCTGCTGGGTTATACTTCCCTCTGGGTGTGTAGATGTGGTTTCAGGGGTAAAGGTGCTTGGTGACTGGGGCTGGGCATGCACTGCAGATCTGGTTGTGAATCCTGGGAAACAGGACATCCATGAGCACAGTGCCTTGAGCCAAGGCTGGTGTAAAGTGAGGGACAGGCCTCTGTTCCCAAATCCGTATGCACTGAGCCAAGGTTTGCAGTGCTGCTGGAGAGCAGGGCAGACCGGGAGGAGGCTTTCTGTGGCAGCTGGCAAGGCTCAGTGCTAAAGACCTGGCCAAATGTGGTCCAGCATATCCAGCATAGTGTGTGTGCATGGACATGAGCCCCACAGTGCACAGCAGGGACATTTTGCTTCTTGGCTGCAGGATTTGAAATTCTCCTGCTCTTTGTTTACTGGCAGAACATGAGAATATGTGGATTCTTGCGAGCTCTGATATCTCTGGTTTATCTCCTTCCTCTAAATGCCCAAGATGGTTAAGGACAGGGAAAAGAAAGCCTCTTATCTGACTGCCAGCAGCACTGAAAGAGCCCTCTATGTTACCTTGTGGTTTATAATTTCCAAAACGTTTCTGTCCAAAATCACGAGAGGACAGAATGGCTGTAGGGCACATGGAAACAACAGCATGGACACAGCTTGCTCTTGCTTACACAGGAATGGACCAGCATTCACAAGACAATTAGAGCGTGGGTTTTCAGTGGGCACGTGAGCACCAGATGGACAAATACCTTGTAAACTCTTTCCGTAGATGTACCTGGCCAAAGGCTTTTTCTGCTGTGGATTTATGCATGTTTGGACTGCGTAAACAGTGTAAAGGCGGTGGCAGCAGGTGCTGGTGTTACACAGAAGAGTCGACCTGAATGTTCTTTTGTTCTCAGGGAGATGTGCTGTCCTGTGTGAGACTCAGGAGACAGTAAACTGAAGGTGGGGGAAAGTCTGTTCTCTGCCAGGGCCTTTGATGAGAACCAATTCTGAAGGCAGAGTTAATTCCAAGGGAAGGAACATAGGTGTTTGCGTGATTTCAGGATCAAGGGATTGCCTTCAAAGCTGGTTGGGCATCTTGGGCTTACCTAGGGTAGGTGGTGTAAATGAAACAAGTGACCTGGAAAATACACCAGGTCTTTACATCTCTGCTTTGTCTTCTGCTAGACAACTGGCATACAGAGGCTCAAGTATCCACTGTTGGTTGGCAGGGGTATGGTACTGATGTGTGCCTATGACACTAGTGATGGAGAAAACAGTGCCCAAGTTGTTCAGGTACAGAAATGAGTGGGTTTAAGTACACAGAATAAATACATGAGAACACACATATATGTCAAAATGTGTTTGTAAGGTGCTAAAGCAGGAGTTTATGCAGAATGTATTTATGTGGAAATACATCTTGAGTTAGTAAACACCAGTTTATGCTCTTCTCCATGTATGTGCACAGATGCCTTTCAAGCATGGTATGAACATGACTAAGGGGGAGTAATCCTGCTAATCGAGATGAGAAAAAGATATGGAAGCACATTAAAGAGGGAGATTACACATTCTTGTAAAGCCTTCAAAGATGAATTCATGCACTGGTATACAAATATGCGGGTGGGGGTGAAGAGATGTACCCAAACACATCAACAGGGAATTATACCCACAGAGAGGTGAGCAGTCCCCCTCTCTTTTTGGATGTACATTTAATGCCTTTGCGATGATAATTAAAGCCCCGTTTGGGTGTTACACCTTGTGATTTACTGTGGTCTTATAAATCTTTCAGCAATTTGAGAACTACAGTGAACAAAGGTGTTGCAAAGGTTTGGAACAGAAACAAAGAGAAGGAGCTGCTGCACTGCGTTTGGCAGAGGGTACCCTGGGCTCTCTGGGATGAGTAGCTGATAGGGAGAGTAGGAGTTCCCTCAGGGATTTCTAGCCTAGGAGAAAAAAAGCCATTGCCTGTAGACCCCAATTCCTCCCACTGAAGGAGGGAATCTATCTCAAGTACCTTGCCCATCTGGCTGGCCCTTACCCTCATGGAAGGGGATCTTGGGCAGGCAGATCTCTCTGAAGAGGTGGATCTGTGCCTTCCAGGAGAGCTTGAGGATGGGAAGGATGAATGTGGGCTGGGAAAGCCGACAGTGTTGTTGGAAGCTGTGGGTGGAGGTGGGCAGAGGGTACAACTGAGAGTAGACATAAGAGTGGTGGAGGTGGTTTTTGGGATGGACTTGGAAAGGTAAATGGAACTGGTGAGGGATATACCTGTGAGTGATGGAAGTGGAGCAAAAATAATTAGGTGAGACATGTGAAATGGGTGGCTGTGGCAATAGACATGGAATGGAGAACTAAAACAGTGACTGTGTCTGGAAGAATGAGCCAGAGGATGGGATGGAGACACAGAAGGCAGGATAAAGAGGTCAGAAGGATTGTGAGCTGTGGCCATTTTAAGTCCTGGATGGCTCCTAAGTTGCAGAAACTGGAGTTAAAGCTCTTTTTTTGGAAAACACAGCTGGGAGGCAGACAGACACGAGCTTGGGGCAGGATGGGACTCGGTGAGAAATTAAAGCAGTACATGGTGAGCTGGGAAGACCAGTCATTGCATTGCTGGCCTCCTCCCAAAGGGCTGAGAAGGGACATCTTGAAGACAGTTGGCTTCACAAGAGACATGGTACCCCAACATGGTGCCATTGATGTGGTACTGCCTGAGCAGGCAACAGGAAAGTCTTGCTGATAGTCCCACAGCTAAGGAAAGAAGGGATGACTGGGCAACGCTTGGAGGGCAGATCAGCACCCAGCTCTGTGGATAATCTCCCCTGGCACCACAAGGGCAGGGAAATAGGGAAGGAACAGTGCAGGGATGTTGCAGAGATACACAAACTGCCTCTAGTCCAGCAGTATCTGCCACATCACAAATGCTAATCTGGCCCTTGTCAGTCAGACCGCTTGCCTGTGTTGCTGCCTTTGGGGTTTGTTTTGCTATTCCAACACTGAACTGGTTCTCTTCTACTCTTTGGCTAGCTTGCCTGACATCCAGTTGGTGTTTGGTGGTACAGTGGCTCTCATAGTAGTTGTACTGGTGGCAGCAGTGCTGGCCACTCCTGCCAAGAAATCAAAGCTGAAGGAGATGTCAGTGCTGGTGGGACAGGAGTAGAGAGGCACCGCAGACCATCTGCAGAGAGCATGGGGTTGTCTGTGCAGTCAACAGTGAACACCATGATTGGCCCGGTGGAGATGGTGATTTCTGGCTTCCTTTCTAGCATGAGATCATTCCTTGGATCACCACCAAGAAATCAGCACTCCCTCCTGAAAGTGGTTCAACCCTGCTGAGGGCATCTGTGCTGGTTATCACTGTAGGTGAGTCTCCAAGAATGCCACAGGCTGATTCTTCAGAGAATCGGAGCCTGGCCACTTGTGGGTGGATGAGAGAGTAAATGAAAGGATGAAGAACTTGGTCAATCAATGCCTCCCTGTGCTGGAATCACTCTTGTCTTCACCAGTTGAGAGAAATGGGAAGCACTGAAAAGAGCAGCATAAGCAAAACCGGAAATGAGTAAAAGCCAGTGGGAGGCTTTGAGTTGTTTTATTTGCAAACGATCACCTGTGTGATCATCACTTCACCACTTCCAAAGCTGCGTATTGGGCTCTGTAAGGAAAAAACAACTGTGTTGCCAGGCTACTTCCAATCCCCTAGGTAATCTACAAGAAATCTACCCATTTCTTGTGAGGCAGCTTGGGATCAAATTAAAAGTACTTATCTAAGAGCCCTGCAGCTAATCCCATTCCTAGGGATATAAATCAACTGGGGTGAGCAGCTGAGACCCTTTGATTTGTGCTCATGTTTTCACCCTTGCACCTCTGCAGGTCTCCAGGGAGAGGTCACAGGCTGGTTCTGGGTAGGAGAAAGCCCCAAGAGATGAGTGCCTGTTCCTTCCCATCAGCTTTGGCTGAATGAGGAAGGAGAGACTGATTGGGCCAGGAGAATGGAGGATTATATTAGCCTGTGGGTGAGCAACGGGCTTGCCAAGGAGATGGGAAGCAGAGCCTCCTGTTTAGCTCTCGGGGAAGGTTGACTTCACTGCAGAGAGATGGGGTAGAGCTGGAGTGGCTACTGGCTGTGGCACGTCTCCAGTGATTTAGATCTGGAGATACTGGGGAGGTTGCTCTGGCTGCTGGAAACCCCATCACAGAGAGGCAGAAAGTCCCTCCCAGTGTTTCCTGGGAAGGCCTGTGGGAAACGGCTGGGAAGCAGGCAGGAGGGGTGGGTGTCCAACCCCACAGAGCCTGGGGCACTTGGAGAAACTTTCCAGCCCTATGTAGAGAGCGGTGTGGGGCAGCAGCCTCCCTGACCCCCACACAGCTGGCTCAGTGGGATGGGAGGGAGGCAGGGAGAGGGTGTGCAGGAATGGGCATGGGTTAGGTTGGCAGCAGGGCTTGAAGAGATGAGTCCTACACAGACTACACAGGGTGGTTGTTTGGGTTCACGAGCCCAGATCCTGTACTCTGTAGGGCTGGTGAGGAGGTGCCCATGGAACTGGGAAGAGTCACAACTGCCTGGACTCAGCTTTGCTCTGGTCTAACAGTAACTGGGATGGAAGGGGATGAGCTGAGCCCAGGGAGAACCAAGAGAGGGAGCAGGACAAGAAATGAGAGGAAACTTGCCAGATAACCCAAGAAACCCTGTTTGTGTGTGTGTTAAGCATGGCTCTGCCATGCAATCTCTGTCTTCACAGAAGGGGTGATCTTTGCTCTCCCACCTGGCAGAAAAGAGGAGATATTTACAAAGAAGCAACTGCAGGGATGCCAAGCCAGGTTCACTCACTCTTTTTGCAGATCCTTTGGCACCCATGTAGAAGGAACCTTTTGCAGCAGGGGTCTTGCCTCATCCCTACCTCATTCCCGCTGCCCCTCTACCTGCCAGGCAGAACTGATCTCTCTCTGGCTCCTTCCTGAATCCACTCACAAGCCTCCCCAGACAGGGATGGACTGGGAAGCCAGGCCTCTCCCAGCTTTGGCAGCCCAAGGCTGGCCTTTCCCCAGCAATTCAACCATTCCTCCTCTTCTGAGCAGAACGTGCCCTGACACCTTTGCCTTGAACTGAATTGCATTCAAGAGCCTGGGTTTGCCCACACATGTTAAAGGTAAAGCTGGAGGCAAAAGGCAGGGAAAGCCAGCCACAGTTCCAGCGTGGAGGAGAAGGGGAGCTATCAGCAGAGCACAGATATTGGTGCTTGCATGCAGTGATGGCTGTGAAAGGGGGACTGGCTGCTGGGGCAGCAATATGTACCCTGGTTTCCCGTCATCTCTTCATCTAACACTTTGTTTTTCAAGCCAGGATTGAGCTTCCTTGGGGAGACGAACCATCCAGATGAGGAGGGCTTTTCATTACCATGGCACCACAATTGCATGGTGGTGATGGGGGTCTGGAAGGAGCTGGAGAAGGGATGGGTGCAGCAGTGTGGGAGCTGAGCCTGGCAGCACTTTGGGGGCTGCAGAGGCTGCTTGGCACTCACTGGTGTGCTCCTCCCTTGAGGGCTTGCCCGTGTGGGCAGCAGCACGGGCAGGGGTTTGCAGGTGTGAGCTGGATGTGGAGCATTTTCACCCTTGCCAGTTCCTTGCCAGTTCTTAGGTAGAGGCAGCCAACGAGAGGAGCATTGTCTTCTCTTCCCCTTCTCTTTTGTTCTTTGTGTATAGAGGGGGAATATTATCTTCATCTTCCTTCCAGTCTGTCCAGCATGCCAGGATTTCATGGAAGTGAGCTTCCTTGGCCAGGGGTTGAAGTCTGCCAGCACTGGCTCGAGAACATCTGTATGCACAGGCCTTGTGTTATGGTTAACAGGTGAGGGATATGGGCATCTGCCTCTGTAGAGGAGTGAACCAGAGCCCTCAAGATTTCCTCTCTGATTATTATAGCATGTTTCTTCCTGCCACAGGTAGTTCATCAGGTGCCAGGCTAAGGAGAAGGATGCAAACAAGACATGTTAAGTAAAATACTCCAGCATGCAACCTGGATGAGCAAGCTGTAGAGGAAAAGGAAATTATTCCTGTGGAGCAGGATAAAGGCTCACCAAACAGACTGCATGTGGGCAGTACTCGGAATAGGGAACGGCTCTTTGAAGGGCATGAAAATCTGCACCAGAGCTAAAACCTGGAGCTGGCTACTAAGTGATGGAGGAATCATCTGATGGTAGATAAGGATTTCATTAAGGGACACCATGACCAAGAGGAAACAACAGGAATCCTGCAGGATGCATCCTGCTGCTCAAGCCCAAGCAGACAGGGCATGATTGCAGATGTGGTTAGTGCAGATGTGGTTAGTGCAGAAGAGGAGGAGGAGGACATGGGTCAGACCAAAGGTCTGCCTTGACTCATCTCTGTACTCAACAGCAGATGCTTCAGGGAGACGGAGTATCACAAACACATGGTGATACTTGCCCCAGATATTAGCCCAGCTTCCAGACAGTGTTGAGCTCAGGCACTTCTGAGCCAAATCAGCTTTTCTGGGGACATTAGTGTTGGGAGAGAAAGAGCCTTTGGTTTCCATGAGACCCCTCATTTCATGGGAGGGAAATGCACTGTGTGGCTGGTCAGCACTTGATGCTCATTTGAGAAGTCCTGTGTTGCTTTTACGCTCCTCCTGGCTATGGAATGTCCTATGGGCCCCAGCCACCGGCGATTGTCCCATCAGGCACAACTAGAGTGCTGTGGCTGCCCTGGGCATGCCACAGACAGCTGCAGTAGTGCTGTGGTCAGGCCTGGCTTTGTGCATGGGGAATTTCAGCCCTGTAGCTGACAGCAGCAAAGTCTCCAAAACTCAGGCAGTAAAGGTGATCAGCGAGGTGTTTGGACAAGAAATAACAGGAGACTTGTGTAGACTTTTGGGTCCAACTGAAGCAGTGATCAAAAAGATTAGGAAATTAAGAAAAATCTAGGGAATGCACATAAAAATGTGTCCTGGGGCAAGTTATTTCCCAAGAATCACAGAATCAGTTTCTGTGATTCTTAAGAGCACTATACCAACGCTAACAATAAGTGGGCTTAATCGGGAAATAGCCATGGTTTCTGTGGTAGACCATGAAATAGAAAGTAATGTAACTTCTCCATGGCCAGTACAGAAACTGGATGGTCCCTGACACAGTACCTACTGTGCAATTACTTTGGCACCAGAGCACTGGGAGGCAGACCGAGCCCTGTTAAGGCTTCAGCATCACTGTGCAGCAGCGCTTGTCCGTGTGTGTGTGTCCCAGCTCTGTGCTCCCATGAGAGCGGGCTCCTCCTCCGGCCCCT